>NW_006800148.1:0-56869 GCF_000485575.1 Poecilia formosa
AGGCAGGCAGAGAGAGACAACTCGTTTATGCGTGTTGCTCTGGGGGCTGCGGCTGCTGGAGCTGCTACTGGAGCTGGTGTTGGAGCTGCTATTGGAGTTTTAGGAGGACCGATAGGAGTTGCTGTTGGAGCCGGTATTGGAGTTAATCTGGGAGCAATTGTTGGAGCTGCAGCAGCAGTGCAAAAGATGGGATGTTCTACACAGTGATAATATGTGTGATGTTCTGGCTGCAGCTTAGTAAACTATGATGTTACATGAATAACAAAATATTTACCAGTATAAGCAGATATTTATCTAATTAGTTAAAGGCATAACTGAGGATGGATTAACTGTCAATCAGTTGAACAGCTGTCAATGATTAATATTTACAATCATAACCTGATTGATTACATAATGTAATGTAAGCTAAGTTTATGGTTATTTGTCTATGTTAATTAACATTTTTGATTTTGGACATAAATCAGCATAAACAATTGTGTAATTAATACATTGTTTAAATGGAGCATAACCATTATGACAGCAAAGCCATTATTAAAAAATCTGATTTCAGAATAAAGACACTTTTACTCACAAATCAGTTTGTTTCCCATCACATTCAGATGAAACTGGACAACATAAGTTGATAACTGAAGTGAAATAAGGGAAGTTTCAGGTCCAGCAGCAGAACATTGAGAATGTCAGAAAACTGGAAACGTGATTTTAATCAGCAGGTGTTTCACATGAAACTGTCCCTGCTACACTAAGAGCTGAAGGATCAGGTTCAAAAGGCTGCAAACAGCTCCACCCTGTGGAGCCTTAGAGATGTATGATATGATATGTATGTATGATAAAGCAATGTACATGTGTACAGGCCCGGTACACAAAAAAACATATGTTTGTTGTCACACGCTACTGGATTTTGCACACCAAAATCGGTGGTGCAAAATCAGAAATATGGACACAAAAGCTTTCAGTGGCTGAGCAAAGTGAGAGTTCATCTATTAAATTGACTCAATGAATACATAAAAGAACATTTGATATTTTAATTAATTTTCTTGTGATTTTTCTGATTTTTCTATAATTTTTGTTCAGGAAGAGTGAGCCATTGCTGATACAGGTTAATTTTCTAAACTACAGAAAAGTAATTATTAGGGATGCACAAATACGAAAATTTGGGCCAATGTTGATATCCAAAGTTATTACTGCTGGTATGGCAGTATTTACTAATATTTTATCTATCAATTTTTTTTTATTTGATTACTTGTTTAATCATAAGAATAACTGACAGATTACTTCATTACTAAAATAATTGTTTACAACAGCCCTAAATACATACACAGAAAGGTTTAAGTTTGTTAAAATGCTCAGAGAAAAGGTCGTTCTACAGACCGTCGGCGTCTCTTGAGGAAACATGACCGTCTGCAGAACATTCCTCCACAATCTGAAGATTATCAGCGTCTGCATCAGAGCACTGAATATCAGCAGACACTTTGGTCTTAATTAAGGTCTGATTAAAGAAACTTCAGAAACTGTCTGCTGAGAAGAATAAAGGAAAAAGATCAGTTCTGCTACCTCTCTATCCAGGTCTCCATCATGACTACATGTTTTCTTGCAGAAAGCAGAAGAAGCTGAAGTCCCGTCGCATCGGACTTGACCAGTAGACTATTCCAGCAGCAGGACCCTGGAAGCTGCAACAGATGTTTTTGCAACTTTTTTCTGTGAAATGAAGTGAGAAAAACATTTGTTTGAGCAGTCAGTTCACTGGGTGCTGGGAAACTGAATGTTAGAGTGAGAGAAATCAGGTGTTGCCAGCCTGCTACAGCTCTAAAACTCCACAAGGTGGCGCTGTTTGCAGATTTTTGAGACATCCTTCAGCTCTCAGCGCAACAGAAACAGTTCAACTGGTTTCAGGTAAAAAAAAAAAACAAAAACAAAAAAAACTGCTGATTAACATCATGTTTTCAGTTTTCTTACCTTTTCCATCTGCTCTGCTGCTGGACTCCATATTTAATTTCAATTATCAATCCGTGGTGTCAGGTTTCATGTGAATGTGACAGCAGATGATTTGTGTTTTTATTCTGTGAAAATAGAAATCAGTTTCTTTAGTAATGGCTTCGCTGCGATTACGCTTACACTGCTTTTATGCAAGGTAGACTTAGATTTTAATAATTGCACAGTTGTTTGTACAGTCTGTTATATTATGTAAAACATATTAATTAGCAGACAATCATGAACTCAGCTTACATAACATTACTAATAGAAATACATTTCCAATGTTATACTTTAAGTATTTAGAGACAAACTAAGAAAAAATAAAATTACAAAAATAAAATTATACAATTACAAGAATTGGTGCCATTATTACCAGAAAAAAGTCGTAATATTATGGATGCTTTGTAGTACTACGACTTTATTCTCATAATGTCATTAGTATATTCTCGTAATTTGTTTATTTATTGTTATTTTCTTAGAATGTGTGGACTCGTGTTTGAACAAATGTCTTCTCTCTTTCTCATAAATCGCTTTCTGTTTGACAACTGCCAAATAAAGGTCACTAGAGCCGACAAAACCTTTTAAAAAACAAAAGACACATTGTAATTTCCCTCTAACCAAAAATTACGGGGTAAATAACCGTAAAACCAACCAACTTTTTCTTCGAAGATGGTAACTGAAAGCACTTTTAGTAAAGTCAGTTTCACCAACGGTAGTTAGCCTCTAGGCTAGCGGCAGTTAAGAGTCACTTCTAATAAAATACACACAGAAATTTCTCAAAATACAATGTGTCCCAATAAAATACTGTTCTCCACTCACAAACACTTACAATAATGGTACCTTATCGGTTAAATGTAGACTTCACCCACCCGTTAAAACAGAAATCAGCTTTTTAAAAAATAAATATGGCTTCGCAGCGACGCTGACTCTGAGCTTCTTCTAGGCTTGAAGTTAGCCTCTCTCGTATTTGCCGCTACTGCCATCTTCTGGCGGAAACTGGTATTGCACCAGAAATGTACTCAATCATACGGGTGAAATAAAGAAACAAAGAAAGTGCGACGATTAAGGATAAACAAATTATGAAAACTCAAAATTTAATGTCTCGGAAAACGCTGTAGCACATTCAGAAAACGTTGAGAGAAAGGTAAATGTTTGAGAGGTAAAGAACTAGACTGTTTCTGAAATGCATGACAAAAAAATTTCACTTTTTCATGGTATTTTTAATAATATTCTACATTTTTGGAGCTTTCCTTGAGCAATTATGGATGATTTTCAACAAATTAAGTGAAGCGGAAGAAATGTGAAATTTTCGATCTTTAAAAAGTCATTTCTGTTGCTTCCGGGTTTAACTGCTCTCAGAACAGGAGCTCTGCAGGATGTGAAGTATTTGTTCAGACAACACTGAATATAATTAGAAGTTAACCAAGAAATCTGACATGATCGGATTCACAGGAACTTTAAATCCTGTAGGACCAGTCCTCTCTCTGTTTGTCTTCAGTTGTCACTGTTTGTCCCCTTATTTCGAGTTTCTTCTGTTTTATTTGAGCAATCAAAATTAAACAGTGAACTTCATGCGAAATTCCTTGAGAAAAGCAAATAAGCCATGTCCTTCCTAAGTAAACACAGCTGCTTATTCTGCAGTCTTAAACAATGCTAAATATGTTTAAACTTCATAAGAAAATAGTTTGTCAATTTATTGTTGGGAACCCTATGACTTTATAATAGCCTTTTGTAATAGCCTCCATTAAAAAAAAGGTTATTAATGTGGTTAATGTGGTTTAAACCATTAAACCACATGTTAATTGTTTGGATTGCCTCACTATTTAAAATTGACACATGAACTGGGGCTGTTGGACTCTATTTACAAAAATGAATGCAACATTTATTGACATTTAAATTCATCCATCTCAAAAAGTTTTATATGTGGATACTTTTTAATACTCAGAGTTGATATGCTATAACTTCACTGCAAAAACACAAAATCTTAAAGTGCAAAACTCTTAATGCACTTGAAATAAGACAAAACTAACAAATAACTTCAGCAAGATATAGGAGCTTGTTTTAAGTAAATAATTGCTTAAAATTGACAAAACACTACTGGGTCCACTGTTAGATTATTTTCCTTTCATCAAGACAGTTTTCCCATCTTATAAGTGAAATAATCTGCCAGTGAAACTAGTACTTTTTAATATTAATATTAAGGAATTATTTACTTAAAACAAGTTGGTATATCTTGCTAAAAAGTTGCTTGTAAGTTAGTTTTGTCTCATTTCAAGTGTAATGAGATATTTTCAATAGAAACTAGACCAAAAATACGTGGTAAGATTCTGTGCTTTTGCAGTTTTTTGTTGTTGTTTTACATTTAACCACTAGTTGGCAGCAGAGTTCATGTAGAGCTGTAAACTGAGTCACTTTGCTGTATTTTTGTTGCTCCATTGCTTAGAAATTACATTTCACAACAAAAAATCCTGTAATTATCCACACAAATTAATCGTTCTGCTCTACATATTCTTGGTAGAGTAGGAAATGCTGTGATGAGAAAAAAGGGCTGACAGTTCAGACCAGAACAGAAACAGTTCTTCTCTAGATGAACTATACGGTTCCTACTGAAAGTTCTGGATCTGTTTTGGGGTCAGAGGGATCAATCCGATCAGATCTGATAGATTTCCACCTTCTTCCTCAACAAAACAATCGTTGTGTTTGTTCCTTAACTGGGTTGGAGCGTTTTAGAGTTGCCTTTGTTCCTCTGGTCCTTCCTGTTTTTCTACCAACATGAATTTATTCCCGTCTTCTCTGTTTTAGTAACTGCAGGGCGACAGCAGATCTACCAGAGCAGCTGTAATGAATGTAAGGTTCCTTATTGTAGAACCGCTTTTATCTCAAACTGCTCTCTCAATTTGGAACTCACTATCAATTTAAAGTTTAAGACCAGATTCAATATGTTGAAAAAAACAAACTGAACTCCGGCTGAGTCAGAAACATTCAGAAGAAAATTAGGGTCACCAGAAAAAAGAAGAAACCAACATTAATCTCGGATTTCTAACTTTAATCTCAGATTTCTGACTTTAATTTTAATATTCTGACTTTAATAAGAATTCTGGAATTTGTCCACATTATTGTGTCTGTCACTAACTAACTAACTAACTAACTAACTAACGTCTACTTTTTCTGTTTATTTGGTTTATTTTGGGTTCAAATGAAAATTTAAAACAAAGACAATAAAGTAAAAACAGGATTTATTTAATAAAAAAACAAAAAATAAGTTAAAAACAAGAATTTAAATGTCTCCTTTTAATAGAAATATTTATAATATTTTTACTTTTTCCCACTTTTTCTATCTGACAACGAAAATTCATCAAATCCCCTTCCTATAAAAACACTGTGTGTCCTCATGATGCCCTAATAATCTGCTAATCTGCGTTTAATCTGCAGACGTCTGGAAGTTTTGTTGGTGAAATTGTCTTCAGAAGCTCCTGCAGGTGAAGCTAAACTTTGAGGGAAGTTCAACATCTGCAGCAGCAGGATTATTCCAAATGGATTAGGATCCTGAATCAGTGGAGATGTTGGGACGTTTCCTCAGTTTTCCTTGAATAAAAATCCATTATTCCACCCAAAATTGACCGGATTATTTTAATTGAACCTGGATCTGAGTCACAGCATCAGATCCAGGTTTATCTGCAGGATGTGGAGGATCTCATGGACTCATCCAGATCAGTTTAAGTCCTAAAAGTCCCCTCCTGCAGCTTCCTGCTGATTTTTCCGGGATTATTCCACGTATTTGGGAACACAGCCCTCCACCTCCACCATCTCAGGCCAGTTGTCGTACTTGTTTTTGGAATCGTCGCTCTTCATGTGCTGGAACACACGAATGGATCAGATTTTAGTTTCACAGCAAATTAATTAGTCAGCAAATCTGGGTTAAATTAGTTTAATTTGATGACTTTACCTTCTCAAAGTTGCTTTTCCCTGTCGTTCCTTTCCCACCAACAAACACCCAGTTATCCCGATATCCCAGGGAATGGATGGTGGAGCTTCCCAGGTCCGAGATCAGAGTCCGGGCCTCCTCATTTAACCTGACGGGACAAAAACATTGGATGATGGGTCTGATACAGGAATAAATAAATAAATAAATAAATAAATAAATAAATAATGATTTATAAAAATTATTGTTTATGTAAAAATTTATATAAATTGAAATATGAAACTGTATATAATTGTTTATTATAAAAACAGTTATACAGTAATATATTAATTACTGTATTAATGAATAAATTAATAAATGTTGGTAAGTAAATTAATTAATTATATTAATTAAAAAATAAAATGAATGATATTGATTAATAAATATTAGTGAAAAAATAATAAGTAAAGAGGAATACAGATAATATGAAAAGAAATTGACTGAATACAAATAATTATGTAATAAATAAAAACTAAAAATAAATCAATATGTAAATAAAAAAAATAGTAAAATATTTGCTGGTAAATGAAATGATTGAAATAAATGGATAAAACAATAAGTAGAAGTGAATAAATAAAAATTTATAAATTAATAATTGGAAACTATAAGTAAACGAATAAATTCATCATTATTCTGAAATAAACCAAATTTCTTTATGTATCTGATAAATAATCTGACAGTAAAAATCTTTAATTATGAGATTTCTGATGTGATTTGTGGATAAATTTATGAAGAAAGTTTGATTACAGCTTTACTGTATTTATGTGATCAAGTTAAAATTAATGTCAAATTTTCATTTTGATGAAGTTAAAACAATCTGGGATCAAATTATTTCTGGTATTTTTTCAGAAGCTCAGGAGAAACTTTATCTTTTCTCCTCGGGGCAGATTTAAGTTTTTCTCCGTAAACATGAAGCGTCTTCAGGGAGAACTGACTTTGTGGATCCCTCGTCGTACACAGCCATCAGAACCACAGAACCCGTCTCGACGCCCTTCAGGAACTCGATGAGCGGCTCCACACCTGCAACACAAACCTCAGCATCAGGATCCGTTCGGATCCGACAGAATCCGGCCTCATGACGGCGACTTACTGCCGCTGTACATGTTGAAGTGATCCGTCTTCACGACCTCTCCGGATTTACCTGCCGGACACAAACCAGGTGAGATCAGCATGGAGCTCAGGGCGCGTTCTACTGTTACCGCTTATTATTAGAAAATACTGAAAATAATTTTATTTAGCTTCTCATTTGTATGAAAAACTGAAACAGAATATAGGGTCACTTAGAGAACAAACAAAAGATGTGAAATAATTATTTTTTATGTATTTTTCTTCCTGTGTTGATCACCTGTTTTAAGATTGGAGTCAAAATGATGACGAAAATGTTGAACTCATAAGAAAAATATCTAAATAATTGAAAATTAAAACTTAAAATGTTGAGAAAAAGAGAGTAATTACAATGATGAAGAAAAAAAATTGTCAAAAATGTTCAACTTTTGAAATTCTGAAATTTCTTAGTTTTTCCTAAATGATTTATAAGATTAAATCTTAAAATTTCAGATTTCTTCTAGCAAATTTTAAACTTTTGAAACTCAGAAATTTCCAAGAATTTTCAATAAGATTTCTAAAATTTATCTAAATTTTTATTTTCAAGCAATTATTTTTACTTTTCAAGCTCAGAAATTTCGAATTTTTATTCAGAAAATGTCTGAGGTTAGTCGAAAAATGTCTGAATTTTTTTTGGCAGAAATTTACTTTTCCTTTTTTTGTTTCTTTCTACAATAGCCCTGATACGCATATCATAAAAACAGCTGCTTTTATGATGAAAAAAGTTTTAGAAGTAAATAAAAAATACAAGTTAAGTTAAATAAATGCAAAATGAGTTACAATTACCCTCTAAATTAAAATGTAAAAACCCAGATTTAATCCCAGACACTCACCGTTTACCACCACGATGTTGATGCCGCTGCCAGCGTTGTTCATAACGGTTCCTAAAGCCCTGAAGCAACAAAACACTGAGTCAACAAACATCATCTGATCAACAACATGACTGAAATGAAGCAGAAGGTCCAGAGAGACAGAAAACAGGCTGAAAAACCAGGAAAAGGTCCAAACAGACAGAATTAAACGTCTATAAAGAGACAAACAGCCGACAGAAAGAAGAGAACGGAGATCCTACAGGTTGTTGTTGACGCAGATCTTTGGAGGAACAACGTTTGCAGCTCCGCTCTGGACGAAGAAGCCGATGTGATTCGCTGGACAGACGTTCTTCCTGAAGCATGGCCCTTCTGCAGGAAAAAACACAAATCAGGTCCCAACAAACCCAGGAGATCCGGTCCGTTCTGACCGGGTCCAGACTCACCTGCGTTGGCGTCCATCCTGGAGATCCGACCGGTGAGCAGCGCATTTTTAGTTATATCTGCAAGAGAAGAAACCATTCAGTAAAAATAAAATAAAATCTCTGATTTTATTCAAACCAGGCCAGATTTTAATCGGTTTTTGTTTGCTTTCTTTTCTAAAAAAAAAAAGAAAAAAATTAAAAATTACAGAAAATATTTTCAAAAAAATGCCTTTTTTTTCTCCAAACATCCCTTCTGTGAGTTGGACAACAGAGTACTGAGGCCAAACTATAATGATTTTTGTTTTATTATGAGAGAGTGATCATAATATTCACGAACAATTTTAGCAGAAAAAAGATTAAGTGTTTCTATTGAGTATTATCTGTAAAACTTATACCAAAGTATAACTACACGAGATGCTCAACACTTCTCATTTAATTTGCATTTTCCGTGTTGGAGTTCTCATAAATTACTACTTTATTTTTCTAATATTATGACTGTATTCTGGTAAAATTATGACTTTATTCTTGTAATTAAAAAAAATAAAAAATTTGATCCCTAGTATTCCTTGTAGAGTTGATCTGAATTAAAAGTCCAAATAAATCGAAGATGAAAAACCTTCTTGTCAAACAAGATGGCGGATCTGGGTGCAGTGACATCATCACACGTAACCACATTGGTGAAAAAAAATCCAGATTTTTCAGAAATTTAATTTTCAAAAACAAAAAATTTCTTTAATCGATAAAATCAGTTTATCGTCCAGGAAACCTGAAATGAGTCACTTTTATGGAGAAAACAAGAACGTCTGCAGGACTTCATCATCATCATCATCATCACTGTGACACAGAAACGGTCTCCACCAGCAGAATCTGGAGGTTCTGACCTGTGATCGGGTCGTTGTAGAGCTTCAGGAAGATGACGACGATGAACAGCAGGAGGATGAAGAACAGCAGCGCCTGGAGAAACCCTGACAGACAAAAACATCAATGAAAAAAAATCAGCTTTAGAGAAACAACAGGAGAGTAAGGATGAAGATTTTCTGATCAGGTTCTGATCCGGTCAGGTTATTTCTGCAGCAGGAACGATACAACCGGGACGGTCACCACAAAAAACACTAAATCTTACCAAGTATGTTTGTTTAGCTTCTGGAGGAAGTATCTTAGTACACTAGAAATAAGACAAGTCTTTAGCAAAATATAAAGGATTTTTATTAAGCAATAATACTTTAATACTGACGAAAAATATTATTTAACTTATAAAAAGACATTTTCCCATAAGTGAAACAATCTTTTTCAGCAATAATAAGGAATTGTTTACTTAAAACAAGCTCCTATATCTCGCAAAAAGTTACTTATAAGTTATTTTTGTCTTATTTCAAGTATATTAAGATGTTTGCACCAGAATAGTGAAAAAAACTTGGTAGGGATTTTGTGTTTTTGCAGTTTTATCAAACTAATAAAATCAGAAAGGTTTGAAACTTACATCTGATGACGTTGCATTGATTCCCAATGTTTTTTTTCCCTGAAATATAAAAAGTGATGCTGTGAATGTTGAGTTTTTCAGGACAAATAGGTCAGACAGGTGAGAGGATGAATCATCGTCTGCGGCAGGTAAATCCTCCGAGTGTTTTCAGGATTATACCAAAGATTAAAGGATTTAAAACGAGTTTCAGCACAAACTCAGAAAAACTGACTGGATTAGAGTTAAAACACATCAATAATCTGTGAACAAATCAGCTTCGGCCCAAGATTACTGTCCAAACATTTTAACAAGTCGACAATTCAAATTGATTTTTACAATCAGATATAAAATAGTGACTTTCTGCAAATAACTAATGATAAAGGAAAAGCAGGAGCGTCTTGAAGAGAGAGTGAGGATCGAACACAGAGGATGGCTGCAGGGGTTTACTCAGAGGCTCTGTACGGACAGAGTCATTTTTATGCTTTGTTTCATGTTCAGATATAAATAAAGCTAATAAAATAAATGGAGTAAAATAAGTGCTAAGCACTTCCTGAACAGACATGAGGAGAAATAAACTGAAACTTTACCGGACGGTTCTGTTTGGGATTTCCTGGGTTTCCTGTTCCACCAGGATTCACATGAATCAAAATAAGAAAATAAAAATGTGAACCATCCAGTTCTTACCGGAAATAATGATGGTGGAACTTTTATGACCGTATGAAGAAAGATTGATCATGAAATCAACAAAATTACGGCTAGTTCTGAGCTTTTATGAGGCTGTCAGACTGTCTTCTCTGCTCTTCTGGTTAGCGGAGTTGTTCACATTTGGTCACCACGGCAACGGCTCCGTTAGGCGTAAAGTCGACAGCGAGAAAAAGGACGTTTTGAGTTGTTCATCATTTGTTTTTTAGCATCATTTTCCTGTTGTGGCGCATTGCAGCCATTGTAATTCCTTAAAGTTCAATAAAGGACAGAAGCTGGACTTATTGACTCTTTAGTTCATAGAAAGTCTCAATTCATAACAATCTTCAAATAGGATAAAATATTTAATAAAATCTATAACAAACTAATACAACAGTAATTTTGTCAAATTTACTTAATTATCCAATAAAAGAAAAATTCTTTTAGTAATTTCTTGCATTTTGACAGAAATTAGAGAAACCAAACTGTTTATAAACATATATGTAGGTAGAACATATATTTTTACGTTAACCTTAGTAATTTTCTCAGCTTTGATTTAAGGCACATATTTTCTAGAAATCAGATAAGAAATAAGGACACTGTGATCATTTTGTGACAAATTTGTGCTCTTCTCACACAGAACAGCATTAAAAAAAAATCCTCTCCGGATTGTTTGAAGTTTTATCTTCATTTTTTCTCTGTCAGAAATGAAACATTAGAAACTGTTTTCTTCTGGATGCTGTGAGGGAAACTTCATCAGGATCCACAACATCTTTCCATCGCTGATGCAACAAAGATTATTTGCTGATCAGCATCCAGAAGGTTTCAAAAACAAAGCAGCAAAACCACTGAAATACTTTATGTACTTTAACAGAAGAAACGCAGTGAGCCCTGGGAGACAAGAAGCCGGGCTTTCCGGTTGGTTTAGTCTTTAGATTCTTCTTATTCACTCCTCTTTCTCTTAAAGTTTGATCAAGATAAAAATCTGAACTTTACTCCCTGAGATTGTAGGAAGATAAGATTAGACATTTTAAATGAAACTCTGGTTCATGATTCACTTTAAAACATCGGAAATTAAAATCTTTAGCAGGTGAAATGAATCAAATCCAGACTGTCGGAAAGAAATACCTGAAATATTAACTGTTAAACAGGTGAGGCAGGATTGTACCTGAATCACGAGCTGCACCTGGACAGGTAAACTAGTTGCATCATTAACACCTGAACAGGTGATTCTGCTCCAATACTAACAACTAACACCTGTACAGGATATTTACTCTACTATTAACACCTATAAAATTATTTCTACTCTATTATTAACGCCTGTATACTTCTGCTTTACTGATAACAGCTAATATCTGTACAGGTAACTTTGCTCTATTACTAAAACCTGTACAGGTATGTTTTCTCTATTGCTAACAACAAACACCTGTACAGATAATTTGCTCTACTGTAAACACCTGTACAGGTAAGCCAGCAGACCTTCAAACAGAGCAGAGAAATAAATCAAAATCATGAAGAAATAAGGTAAAACTGACCGACTCTGAAGGTGAACATGTTTCTTATGTCCGGCTGCCGTTCACTGTGAGCGGCCTCAGGTGGAATCCAGGAGGAACAGGTTGGACTTGCTCCGCCCCCTGCTGCCTAGCAACAGCCAATCAGCAGCTGCAGTGTCACAGTCCGGCTGCAGACGCCAGAGGAGTTTCCTGAATAATTACATTCAAATCAACTATAGAGTTAGGAAAGTTTTATATATTAATTTACAGAAGGAGTTTATTTTTTAGTTTGGATCGGTTCTTTGAGTTTCATAATTAGTGATCTATCAAAATTTAACACTTTAATACTGTAAAAATAACCCTTTTTATTTACTTATGTTTATTAGTCATGATTATTTTGTGTTATTTGTTTCAAAATCAATGTAAACCATCTTTGTTGTTATTAATCCAAACAGTGTGCAGGTTTAAACCCCACAGAGGATCTGAAGTTTGAGGAAACCACACGGTTGTTCAGTTTGAAACGGATCTGAACGTCAACCTGAAGTTTCAGGTTCATGGCCTCTGTTAAGAAGTTGTTCGTCTGGGTCTGCAGCTGATTGTTCTGGTCAAACCGCCCTGTGGTGTGCTCAGGGAGTGTCTCAGCATCCACGTTTGTCTTTTCCTGAGCCTGTTTTTCTCGTTTCCTTCAGGCTGTGAAAGCTTCAATTCATCCATCATCATGTCAGATATTCATTTTCACCTAACTCAAAATACTGATCAGTCATAATTCTGACGCGGTTGACTTAAACATCCTGATAAACAGGATGTTTATCAGGATAATAAACATCCTGTTTATCATCAGGATGATATTTTTGCTCATCCTGATAAACATCCTGTTTATCAGGATGATAAACAGCTGATAAAAAGATGTTTGTTTCTGTAAGCACTAAATCATTTAAATACGGTGTTCCACAAGGCTCAGTTTTAGGTCCTTTTCTTTTGATACCTACATTCAGCCTTTGGGAAACTGTCAGAAAAAACAGGCTTTACTTTTGTGAATACGGGAGCTGATGACACATTTAAATCAGAGCTGCTGATTGGTGAACTTTCACGCTGATTTTCACTGTAGGAATGTTACTGCTGTGAGTTGAAAGGAAACTAATATTTAATCTTTTCACTCAGGGGCTACTTCAATATCCTATAAATAATTGTTACTTTTATGGTTTTTATTACTTTGTGTAATAAAAATTTTAGTCACTGGTAGTTGTTTTTAAATGGGATTATAAACTAATAGGGATTTGTTGTGAATTTCATAAAATATTTTTTGTTTAAAAATGTTATTTTACTTTATTACGGAACTTATCACTTATATTTAATCATGTTAAATATATTTTTGCTCAAATCCATTTTTAAGATCCTAATAGATTTTAGAATGTAACCTTGCTCTTTTTTTTCCATCCATTCTTAAATGCAAAATGTATTTTATATAATTGACTTGTATACTACTCTTAGATTTTTTCACCAATTGGTCTTTAGTCTTTATACTCCACGATTGATTGATTACTAATAACTAATTCATCACTACTATTTGTTTCAGCCATACTCAGTATACAGGGCCGGATTTAGAAGGATCTGGGGCCCTGGGCTACAGCTTTGGGGCCCGACAAACACAAAATTCTTGACCTTGCACAAACTGCATTAGATAGATAGTTAGAAGGCTTATTGCAGTGTTTAAACGTAAAATTTTGCTCAATTTCATTCACTAACCTGACCAAATTCATAAGAAACCAAATAAGACAAAGTGGATGATTTGATCATATTATCAAATTGATAAAGACTCAGAGTTTTAATCCTCCACAGAAACTTGACACATGAACAGACAGATGTCAGGACAGAAAATTAAAAGGCAGTTTTTACAACATGGTATAAAACATTCAAACGTTTTTAAAATGTCTGTTCCAACAGCAGGGGGCGCTGCTTCTGTGAAAGCACTTCAGAACGGAAACAGCTGCATCTCTCCTCTTCTTCTTCAACTCGGGTCATAAGTTACAGAGCAGAACATCGGAGATTATAAAAATAAAACAAACTTATTTCTTTTAACCAGTGACGGACTCACACAGTTGATGCAGATGTGAGTTGATGAGGAGTTGGGTGAACTCAGTTCCAGAGTTCACCCAAAGAGGGCGCCGTTTCACCTGATTACGCCGTTTCTTACCAGGAAAGCTGTCTTAAATAAAAAAAACAATAACAAAAACACTAAAAATACAAAATCTTACAAAGTATTTCTGTCTAGTTTCTAGTGCAAATATTGTAATAGACTTGAAATAAAACAAAACTAACTTGCAAGTAACTTCAGACAGAGGAGTTTCTTTTAAGTTGATAAAGTGAAACGTTTCATATTCAACATGGAGAAACGATGCCGTTATAAAGTGGAATAATCTGCCAGCAAAACTGTAACTTTTTAAAATCAATATTAATGAATGAATGACCGAAAACAAGCTACTATATAAGGGATGTCTAAACTGTGGTCCCTGGAATAATTTTTGTGGACCCCCCAACTCAACATTTTTGGACTTTTTCTTTTTTTTTTTTAAGTTGTTTTTTCAGAAAATTTCTGGGCTTAATCTCAAAATTTCTGTTTTTTTTTTTTTTTTGGCAGAAATGTACTCATTTCTTATATCTGAAATGGCCTTAATATGCTGTTGTACTGAGCACTTAAAAAAAAAATTCATATCAGAATTATTTTTCATTTAAAGTCACAAAAACAATATGGCCCCTGAGTACAATAGATAGGGGACGCAGATATTGGCAGGCCCAAAAAATGTTAGGACACCACTCTCTCATATCTTGCTGAAATGGTGCATTTATGTTATCTTTGTCTTATTTGAAGTATACTGAGATACTTGCACTAGGAACTAGACCAAACGTACTTGGTAAGATTTTGTGTTTTGAGTCGGTTTGACTCAGAGATGATGAGCAGTAAGAAGGAGAAGATAACTCCCTGATAAACCCGGTGGACCTGCAGAACCAGGATCTGAACCTGAGCCAGGACCAGCCTTTTTCCCCCAGCAGCATCAGTCTGGATCCACAGCAGAATGACGCTCTGCGTCCCCACATCGTCCCGCCTACATCAGGCTGTTCAGATGTCCCACAGGGTTCATCATCAGGGCTCGCTGGTTCAGCGCCTCCCTGTCCCGGACCAGCGCCGCCCTCTCCTGCTCCACCAGGGCGCGGTCCTGCTCCACGGCCGCCCGCTCCCGGTCCAACCACAGCCGCTCCACCTGCACCGTCGCCCGGTCCCGCTCCACCATCTCCCGCTCCCGGTCCAGCACCGCTCGCTCCCGCTCCACCGCCTCCCACTCCCGCTCCAGTCCTCCCAGCGACCCGCCGCACGGCTCCTGGAAGTCCGTGGACGAGGACGGCTGCTGCACCGGAGGGAGGCGGAGCCTGTGTCTGGGGGCGGGGTCTGGGTGCTGGTCGTCATCCTGAGTTAGAGGCGTGAGGAGGGGAGCGCTACCGGCCAGACGGCCCTCCATGGCGTCGTTCATCAGGTGGAACCACGGCCAGGAGGAGGCGCTGTCAGCTGCACTCTCCATCCCAACAGGAGGATACTTCAGGTCCTGAACAGAAGGTAGACATGGTTTCTGCAGCTTTCACCAAATTGAGTTCAAGACCATTATGGATTACATTTAAAGAGGCAGTATTATGTGGCGCATAGTGCCATTTTATAGCATAATTAAGTAACTATGTTACTTTCAGTTGTTAGAAAAATGCTATATTAGATATGACTTAAAAGGAATTTGACTTCACATCTTAACGTTTTAAAATTGTGCCTCTGTCGCTTTAAGAACTTCTGCTCTTTCTGAAACTCCTCCTTCTTCACAAAATGACTGCTCTATTAACCCTTTAACAACGTTTTTACCAGTGTTTCACTGAGAAGTAGCTCCTATAATGAGCTCAGCAGACACACAGTTACACCAGCTGTTTGTTAATTGGTGCTGGCTAGTCTGAAGGAGCTGAGTGAGGGAGTTGCAAGGAGCTTGGATGCTTGTAAACTGCAACTCTGAGGAGGAGCTGTGTCTCATAGGAAGGGCTAGGTCCACTCACGCATTTTGCACAGCTGAATGGTTCCCATGGAGATTAAAGCATTTCTCAAACATGCATTAAAGATTCAAAGGAACACTCCAGGTTTGTTTTGATGGGGTAATAACATTATAACATGATGTACAGCTCAAAAAAGTCGATTTTTACAGTCTACTGCTCCTTTAAGACCTGTATCACAACAGAAATGGGGTTCAAACAATTAATTGAATAAATCATGATTATTGAAATAATCATCAACTACTTTAGTAATCGAATAGTCAAAAACTGGAGTATACAAATTCGAAAAAAGCCATTTGCTGAAGCAACACACTCAGAGCAAAGATTTAGCCACAGCTGTACAAAAATATACATATTTTGCATTTCAGATTAAATAAACTCTTTTGTTTATAAATATGTTCTAACCAGAACTCCCCAAATTAATAAAACACAAGACAATGTTGACTGGGAATCTTGTCAAAGCCAATATGGATATTTTTTTGCGATTTTTAAATGAGAGTTTCTATAAATAATAACTTTTAGTGTTTAAAAAAAATGTCAGTTTTCATGAGGATGAAATGCCATAATACATAAAAATGTATTAATTTCCAAAGACATCCAGCTATGGGTGGACTAAGCCTCGCCATTCCCTGTGAAATTGGAGCAGGAATCATGAAAGCATTGATAGGATGGTGGGAATGTCTCACCTTGTACCTCCTCTTTAGATTGTCCCACTTCTTTGCCATCTGGTAGGTGGAGACTTTTCCCTGCAGGCCGAGCTCCTTCAAGATGGCTCTGAGGAAGCAGGTCATACGTCATCAACAGATGCAAGTTGTGCATTAATGAGTTAATCTAAAGTTGACTGAGCTTCCTGAGTTTTCTCTTCTTTCAAGAGGGCCAGCTGTCTATCCATCACATAAAAGGGCTAATTTATAAGGGCTGAATTAAACGTTTTTGTGTCAGCTGTATTAAATACTGACTGGATAAACAGAAAATTGTGGTTTTCTCACATTATTAAACATACATATTTAACAAAATATAAAACAGGAACCTCTTTAATGATGAATAAAAATATAAAAGATAAAATGAATAAAATGTGAAAAACTTAAATACCCATGAAAAGAAAGAAATGCAGAAATACCGCCTTGAAGGAATGTTAAAACTTCGCTCCCTGAAGCGCATTACCTCAGACAGCCATCAAAATCAACCGTCCTTATGTTTTTTATATTTTGTTTTATTATTTTTTTCTACATTATACCCACCGCTTTTCTGTCATCGCGCAAAGTGCATTTTGCTTCCCAAATCGGATAATGTTTGTTTCTCTTTACCCATTCTGGAAACCTCCGCCATTTTTGTTTTTATATCAACGGCTCTACTTACTAAGGATGACCAGCGGCGCCCTCTGCTGGATGGCGACGAAACTACAACACTAAAAGTTCTAAGTTATTAATTAATTAGTTATTAGCTAACCGACTGGAACCAGTTTTAATCTAACGAACCACTAATCGTTAATTTTTTGCAGCCGAAAGCATCTCCTCCTCACCTCCAGGCAGCTTTGGCAGCGTTCCTCCTCCCGGTGAAGAGCATCTCGTTGGAAGCTCGGAGTTTGATCATCCTCCTGGTGTCCTGGTCGCTCACTGGGAAGCAGACACAGCAGAGACCCGCTGCAGTCACGCGTTTCTGGAAATTACTCGCTGTTTATCTGCAAGATCCCTGATCTCTGGTGAGTCTGGGTTCGTTTTACCTCTGAATCACTGATACCGTTGCCAATGGTCCACAGTAGCCCGATGTTGACTTTAGCCTGCAATTTATATTTACAAACACTAGATGGCACTCCCTCCCCTTACATGATAAAATATCATGTCAACGTAGAAATCGTGGCGCAACTGTTTTTCGTCTGTAATCCGTCAAAAGTCGCAGCGACTTCGAAAAATGTATTTTATAGACCTATATGGAGAAATGTACAAAGAAAAGATTTAAGTAAGAAATAAATTAAAATATTATGTTGATTAAATACCTCTTTTTAATCTGTCATGTCACATGGAAATAACCAGAGGTGGCAGCAACTAGTTACATTTACTAAAGTAACATTTTTTTTAAATTTAGTTTTTTTTAAAAATTTACATTTTGGAGTATTTTACTACACTGTATTATTTACTTTTACTTGTGTGATTTTATTATGAGGTATCGCTACTCTACTCAGTGAGTAACCTCACTGTTTTAACTTTGTTTAAACCAATAATTCACCAGACACAGACACACACCTGCAGTTTTTGTCTAAGTTTCATAAATTTTATATTGAAAGAATTTTTTTTTCTTTTGTCTGCTTTTGTTATTTTTCTAATTACGCAATTTATATGAATTATTTTCATTTTGGTTCATAAAATACCCAAAATTTCCACATAACTTTACATTTTGGTCCATTTGATGATGTAATTTTTAAAAGATTAAATGGTTAATGTTTTGATCAATTACTCACTACTTGAGTCGACTTTTTATCAGATACTTTTTAGTCTTGAATATTTCTTTGGGCAGCTACTTTTTACTCTTACTTGAGTAAAAGTTTTTGGATACTTCACCTCTGGAAAGAGCAGAATCAAATTAAATCTTGTTCAGGTGAATACAACTCAAATGTTGGTGAAATAAAAATGTTGTGCATTGACATCACAATAACACATTATCATTGTTAAGCCTGGTGCTGTGGTGGATGTGTCCCGTATTTTGGAGGTTTTGAAGCATCGACCCATATTTTCCTTCTTCCTGAACAAACAGATGAGACGGATTCAGGATGAGTTCAGATCAGATAAGCAGCTTGTGTCCACATCATTACAGCAGAGAAAACATTTCCTGCAGCTCCATCGAAGGGGTTTTGAATATAGACTGATTTGGTCTCAGTCAGTTTTAGAGTTAATAAGAAATCCAAAACAAACCGGACCAAGATAGTGCAGATAAACCGGAACACTGGCCAGTTTATGAAATAAATATTAAATCTTGACTTCCTGCTAAGCTATATTCTAACGTGAATAAGATTTTAAGCTAAATAGTTGATTTTGATTAAGAATATCTTAGTTCAGATTAATAGTAATAAATTAAACATTTGCGCCCCCTGTTGATGCAATGTGGTACTGCAATATTTACACATAAAATGATTTCATTCATAACAAAAGAATATTTTAAAATTAGTGGAAATTATTAAATTTTTGTAAAACACATGCTCTTTAGGTTACCTTAATAGAAGCTATGCAAAGTTGTGTAATGTACAGACAAAATTAAATAATCGATTAATAGAATGATAAATTAAAATAAGCTCAATTTCCATTTGCAGGATTTACTATTTTTCTCTAAAACTGTATGACAAATGTCTTCAATCTGATGTTTTGGTCTCAACAAGTCCTTAGTTTGAAGGACAAATTGGTTTACAGCAATACCATAATTCATTTTATTTATTGTTTCTGCTGTTTTGTTGATTTTATTTTGGGTAATAAAAAATGTCTTTCAGTTCCAATGTTAAATATTCATTAAAATTTAATGTTTAATTATCTCTGAGAATGTGTTCTTGCATTATTATTCCATTATCATGACATTACATTAAAATGGTCTCAAAACAACAATATTATTATATTTATCACAATAACTTCTGGGACAATTTATTGTCCAACAAAACGTGTTATCCTGACAGGCCTATTGATTAACAGTAAAGACACAACGATGAAGAAAATCATAGAGTGTGGACTCTGTGTTGGTTTTGACTTTTTAGTTTGTCCAGGAAAGTACTTGTACTTACTTTTGTAGGAGAGCTCTGACGGCGTGGCGCACTCCTCTCCGCTGGCGTCGATGTAGGTGACGGCGGCGTCGGCCTCGCCGTGGTCTCCGCCCGCCATGCTGTCCAGCTCCGACATGCCGCTCCGCTCCCCCATCAGGCAGTCGGGGGGCGGAGACGACCCGAACACGGCGTCCTCCTCGCTGGTCCACACCGGCGTCACTCTGGGGGCTTTATCGGCCAGCCGGCCCTCCAGAGCGTCGCTCATCAGCTGGAACCAGGGCCAGGAGGCCGGGTTGGTCTGGGCCTCCATACCGCGAGGAGGAAACTTCAGGTCCTTCACAGGCAGGACACAAGATTCAGAACCAGCAGCGCCAAAGAGACGGATTCATTCTGATAAATTTACACAATTTATCATTTAATGACCTTCGCAACAGTTTCCAGAGAAGCTGGGAGTAATTATAAGAAACACACTGTAAAAACACAAAATATTACCAAGTAAGACAAAACTAACTTACAAGTAACTTTTCAACAACAAAGAAGAGCTTGTTTGGGTCAATAATTCCTTAAAGTTGGTGAAAAAGTACTAGATTATTTCACTTATAACATGGGAAAATTTTACTTAAAACAAACTCCTATATGTTTCTGAAAAGTTACTTGTTTGTTAGTTTTGCCTTATTTCAAGTGAACTAAGATGTTTGCATTATATATAAGGCCAAAATTAATTGGTAAGATTTTATGTTTTTGCAGTGCAGATACGTCGGTCATAATAGGCTCATAGAGTCATAATAATGATTATTGATAACTAAACTAGTTGATGATTATTTAAATAATCAACTTTCATGATTAATCATTTCAGCCTTAATTATCTGTGCTATTTAGTTTTTCCTTGACATTTTTAATCATGTTTTAATTGTTAATTTCTGTGTCAGATAAATGAACTTACTAACTTTATGAGGTTTCTTGTGAATTTGCGGGGGGGAAAAAAAAGAAATTTTTCACAGTAAAACAGTCGATACTTTAGAACAAACCTTGAATTTAGTCTTCAGGTTGTCCCATTTCTTGGCCACCTGGTCTGGAGTTATCCTCCCAGTCAGACCCATTTCCTTCACAATCCCCCTGAATCAGAACCAGAACCTTTTTAAACAGGAAGCTTAGCTGGAATCATGAATATTAACTGTGATTGTGATGGAGACCAGGGCTCCATCACTGATAAAAGAGGATTATTGATATTGTGTTTAATTGATTTGCAGACAAAATGTCCTTTATTTCAGTTGTATTGATATTTTTTTACCACATTCTTGCTGTACTGGAAGGATGGTCAATTAAATGTCGCAGTTAAATCAATTAAACACAACATAATAAAATAATTCTGTTTTCTAAGGGACCCCTGGTCTCCGTCAGTGACGTCGGTGTTGATATTCCTGACCTCCAGGCGGGTTTTGCCGTGTTCCTCCTGCCGGTGAACAGAGCCTCATTAGCAGCTCGCAGCTCAATCAGTCGCCTCGTGTCTTCTTCTGTTACTGTGGACATTTAAGTTTCACCGGCACATTAATCTGAGAGAACTCATCACAGAGAAGTAGAACAACAACACCTTCCTGTTTCCGGTCTCTTACGTTTGTAGGTGAACTCTGTGATCCGGTGCAGATCACCCAGAGCCGACGATCCGATCTTCTCTTCGTTATCGACCAACAGATCCATCTCAGACTCCGTCAGGAACTCGGCCATCCCTCCCCGGCTTCGCCGCGCCCGTTTCTTCGGCGTCGGTAAAAGAGCCTCGCACTCCTCGTCTCCATCCTCCACGATGGGAGCGAGGATGGGCGCGGCGTTGGCCAGTCGGCCCTCCATGGCGTCGTTCATCCGGTAGAACCAGGGCCAGGAGTTTGGGTTGGCCTCCACTCCGCGGGACGGAAACTTCAGCTCCTGGAGGAGACGCAAACAGTTTTCAGTGATTCAGTTTGGAAATTATTTTAATTTTTTTTTTTAGATAATGTACAATATTGGACAAGTTTTTTTTTTGTTTTTTTTTACATATTTGTATCAGTTTGATAAATAAAACTGTTCTACTAATAGCAGATAGTATTTATGTTCATCTTGTTGCCGTTTGCCTCTGTGGGGGGAAGTGGAGGAGGCTGGACATGTATTTGTTTGGTCATATCTGTTACCGGCTCTAACAGCAATTTCCATATTGGTGCATCCCCAGTTTTTATTTTTGAAGCATGTTCTTTGCTTGCAGTAATATTGGAGCAGATTTCTCTCCGTACAGCATCGCTGCAGGGCATTCTGGGGGTTCAGGCGGTTTATGTACCTTATACCTCCTCTTCAGGTTGTCCCACTTCTTGGCCAGCTGCTCTGTGGTCAGCCGCCCCTGCAGACCGAGCTCAAACAGGATGGCTCTGAGGAAAACAAAGAGAACGTTTTCATTTCTAACTTAGGTAGTTATAATATAACGTGAGGGAATCTCACCTCCAGGCTGGCTTGGCCGAGTGTTTTCTGCCCGTGAACAGAGCTTCGTTTGCAGCTCGGAGTTTGATCATCCTCTCGGTTTCGGCCTCGGTCACTGTTGGACAGAAGAATCAGGTTTCCATTACAATGGGCACAAAACTATGATGATATGCTAATGTCTACAAAACACAATTCACAATTCTGTTTTTCTGTTTCCAGTTAGTAAGAAACGCAATTAAATAAAATCACATGAGTAAGTTTGTTCATGTAATAAGTCACAAAAATAAAAAAAAGACAAGCTGCACCATCATCCTCCAACCAGCTCCTGTCGTCTCCGCCTTTTCCACCAGTAGTAACAGAAAGCTGTTCATCACATGACTGGTAAAGTGTTTCCATAGCAATTTTATTAAATTTACATAATTTTAAAACAGCTGAAAAACCACCTCAACCAAGAGAAAAACCTTTTGTCAAAACTGCCGTGTTTCTATTAAGTTTTTTGTTTTTTCACAATTTTATGGTGAATGGAAATCCAGCTAAAGAGTGAAGTTCATTTCTATGTTACTGTTAGATTTTCATCCCTGAAAGATGTTTGTAACAAAATCAAGCAAAAATCAGATTTGGAAACTGATTTTTCCAAATCAGTTTCTTTCAATATAAAACTTTAACAAAAACTGCAGGTTTGTGTGTCTGAATTTTGACTAAAACTTGTTTTCATTCAGTGAAGTTGCTCAAGAGGGCAGAGAATCCGTCCAGAAATTTTACTCAAGTAAGAGTAGCAATACTTCATAATAAAACAACTCAAGTACAAATATTTCTAAAAGTAGAAGTTTTCCAAATCATTACTTTGATGTAATGATCTCAGGAAGGTTCACCTACTTTTATACGTGCACTCTGTCATCCTCCGCCATCCCATGGGAACGCCTCCGGTGGGCGGGACCTCGGCGTGGACCGGCTCGTCTTCCTCCACCGGCTCGCCCGTCACCGTCTCGTCCATCTCCGTCTTGATGAGGAACTCCAGGATGTCCGTGTTCTCCTGGTTCTGGCAGGGCTGGCAGTCGGTGGGGTGGGCTGTGTTGCCAGAACTGTCCGGACTCAGAACCAGGCTGCTGTTAAACAGGCGGCCCTGCATCGCTTCGTCCATGATGTGGAACCAGGGCCAAGACTCCACCACGACCCCAAGGTGCTCCTGGCCCTGGTAGGGCTGTTTCAGGTCCTGAAAGAGGAGCACAGTGACCCCAGCAGGCTCAGATGTGAACTTCACTAGCTGGTAGAAGCAGTCAGGGGGGTTTCACACCTGACTGGACCAAAACTGCAACATTTGCTACATTTTCAGCTACTGTAATTCCCTTTCACATTGCACTGGGCCAAACAATCCAAACTAATTGAAAAACATGTTCCTCTCCTCGCCTGTGGGGGCGCTGCACCAAGAACCACTGAAGGAAACGACACAAAAACATCTGAAGAAGACACTTAAGGCGCTTTCGCACTGCACGGAACGGAACGGTTCCGAGCGTGTTCACATTACAACTTGCGACCGGTTCCACCCGGCCCCATGGAACCACAAGAGCTGTGGTTCGCCTTAGCGACACTCCCTTCTTCACGAAATGTAAACCAGAACAGAGTAGAGTAGGTTTGGATGATACGGCTGAAAAACGCGTCATGACGTAAACCTTTCATGTCAGTCGATATTTTTAGTTATTGATTAGTTTTTTGTTTTAAATTTCTGAAAAATTTCCAAACTGTTGGCTTGACCTTTCCTGTTTTATCCACAGTTTTCGTTCCACGCCTTTGTGTCTTTTATTTTTAAGTAGTTTTGAGGCACAGTGGTGAAACTTGAAACTGCTGCTGCACAAGTTACTCAACAGGGTGTTGCTAGGTAACCAAAGACTGAGAGAGTTGCTAGGTAACCAAAGACTGAGAGAGTTAGTTGATTCCACAAATCTATCTTAGCTAACCATGAAAGTTTAAGTGGCTAAAGTCTTTCCTCCGCCTACATCCCCCAGAATGCTTTGTGATTCTGAGTTCAGTGAAATTATTGAATATTCTGTTGGACATGTTATCTATTGATATATGTCCAGTCGTTATTGATTTATTGTCCAGACCTAGAGTAGCATCAGATTTTAACAGCACTCTCGCTTTTGTTTTGGTCATATTTACCCAGAATGCCTTGTGTTTGAGTCAACTTCCTACTTTTGTAGCAGTTTCCAGTCAGTTTGACATCCACATATGCATTTGTACCAGAATTCACTTAATCAAAACCAAGACCGAGGTTTTTAGGCAGACCAGAGTTCACTTTTTTGATTCAATTGCTTCCCCAAACAAACCTGACTTTCTAGACAAATGAAGTAGAGTTGGATTAAAGCGGACTAAACATGACAGGTGTGAATGCACCCTAAATAATCCAGATATCTGGAAAGATGTAGGAGATTTTCACCAAAGTTTTGAATTGGTAAAGAAAACAGTGTTCTCATTTTTTTATTGAAATTACTCTCAATTTCTATTTTTCTTTATGAACTCCTGCAGAAGTTCAGCTGAATCCTAACACCAGAGCTTTAAAAAGGCTGCAGCATCAGATGAAGCAAACCCAGAACCAACTCCACTGCTGTGTTATTAAAAACCCCTGCAGCTCGGTGTTGTGTGGTGCAGATTCCCTGATCACATCCCGTCCTGCTGAGCTACACGAACAGAACTCAAACATCTGAAGGAGGGATAAATAAATGATGAGCTAAAGCTGGTTTATAGTCTGACTGCGTCCTCACAGCAGGGCTGGTTCTTTGAGAGATCCAGCTGTTACAGCAGAGGGTTTAATGCAGGAATATTTAGAGGAGTTGATTAAAAAAAGACCCAAAAAGATAAAAGAACCCATCAAAATCCTTATTAATGTAGCAGCTGCTGATAGTAATTATTCTGTAAATGCTAAAACTGCTCCATTTGTTAACACAATTTAAATTATTGGGGTTCCCCATGGCTCAATACTGGGTACTTTCCTATTTTCATCCTGTATTCTGATAACTAGTCGATATTATTCAGTATTTTATTCACATCCTTCACCATTTTTACATATCTAGCTGTATGTGTGTTTTGAAAAGTTATCTAAATTGATCACTGGATTCAGTAAAACAGAAGCAAAAATATTATTACACAATTTACATAATTTACACAAAAACTAAATAAGGAAGGACATAAGGAAAGAAAAAAAGACAGACAGGAGAGAAGGAAGTAAAGTAGAGTTCATCAAGGTCAGACAAATTTCTTACTTGTTCCACTTCCAGTTTTTTTTTTTATAAAACAATGGTTTATATTTATAATCTAACACCTTTATCAACCAGTTAAAGTGAACTTAAGTTTGAATCTGTTTTTTAGCACGCCATAGGTGCAGAAATGTGCTTTCCTTTCTGATTCAGAGTCAGATCAACACAGATGGAAGAGCTGACAGGGAAAGAACAGAGATGGAAAAGGCACAAGAAAAGAAAGAAGAAAATCAGGAAAGAGGGAAGTATCACAGGAATGGAAGTATAACGCAAAAAATCAAAGACAACAAAGAAGAAAGGAAGGTCACATGGAGGGAAAAAGGCAACAAGAATGTAAGACGGGGACAAAGGGACATGAGAGAGGAAGGAAGAAAGAAAGGAAAGACAGGTCACAGGATACGAGGCAGGAAGGAAGGAAGCAGTGACACAGCATTCCCTGCCCCCTTTAGACAATGGCAGTCTGGTACTGAGTGTCTTTTCCTACACTTATCCTGACTGGGTAGGAACCCTGAACATTAAACATGTTGAGTTCAACATGTGACACAAAAATAACAAAATGTTGAGAAAAACCAGCTTTTTTTCTGGCTACAATCAACCAAAATCTTCTGGGACGGTGAGTTAAACCTGAAGAAATCAAACCGTAATGTTCAGGTTTGACCCTGAAACAAACCAGTTTTATATTAATCACCATGTCCTCCTACTGGGCTGAGAATTCACTTTAAAAGATCAGACCTTTCATATAAAGCAGTGACCGGTTCGGTCCAGTTTATCTGCCTAAAAATAGGTTTTGTTCTGTTTATGCTAAAATTATGAATTTGTTATTTTTTTCCTGAACCAGAAAACTAAAAAGATAAAAGTCTTCAAGTTGTGGCCAAAAGGCTGCAGGACAACTTTCCTCCACAGCTGCTCTTTTTGTTTTAAAATAAATCCAGATGCATCCATTTAATTTGCCATTATTAATGTCAATATCTATTATCTTCAGAGCTGTAACTAATGTTTATTTTACTAATTGATTATTTTGTTGATTATTTTGTTGATTAATCAGTGTATAAACATATACCAACAAATATCAGTTATCGGTCATAATATATTGATATCAGTCCAAATTTTCACATCAGTGATTCCTGTTATAAATTAGGGTTGCAACTAAAGATTACTTCATGAAATAATTATTCTAAACGATTTAATCGGGAAAGAATAAACCTGGCACATTTCACAGATTTTTCTTTTAACCCCTTATGCTTACTTTATACAATATTAGAAATATACTTTATATTACAAATATTTTAATTAATCTTTTAGATAAGAAAATAAACATTTTATTTCCTAAATGCAATAAAATGATTTGTGGCAAATGATGCATCTGCAGCTGAAAGATAACATGAGATTAGTTTTGTTTTTACAGAATTTTGTAGAACATTTTTACACACGAAGGTGTTTAATTTTTTTGTCTTAAATGTAAACTGTAATTTTTTTTTGCACAGTTTTGGTTAAATTACTACTCTGAATATGCTGTTCTTTCAGCAAATGGCCTTTTTCGAGTCTATATACTCTAGTTATATCTATATTAATCAATTACTAAATAAGTTGACAATCATTTGAATAACTGATTTATCTTGATTAATTCAATTGATCATTACAGACCCAATTATCTTACTCATGCACTTTTCTTTAAATGTAATTATTTTATGTTTTATCTTGAACAGCAGTTTGTGGTGATGTGAAAAACAGTTTATAAATTGCCGATCATCCCTCTGTAACCTGAACTCACCTTATATTTGGTCCGCAGGTTGTCCCATTTCTTGGCGATCTGGTCAGCCGTCAGCTTCCCCTCCAGACCCAAACCCTTCAGGATGGTGCTGAGGAGTGACAGAGGACAACATCTGAGACAGAGATAACCCAAGAATGTAGAGTTTATAGACTCCATGTGTGGAGAATGATGAAACGGGCAGCAGACGTCCAACGAGATGATTTAAAACGAGGCCAAAACTCTGGATTCATTTGTTCTAAAGCAGGAGTCTCTGGTTTTAATCTGATTTATTACCAGATGTGGGCAGAGTTTCCAAAAATTAGACTCCAGTAAGAGCAGCACGACTTCAACATATTTTTACTCAAGTAAAAATAAAAAGTATTTGGTAAAAAATCAACTCAAGTACTAAATAAATGATCCAAACAAAAATGACATCATCAGATGAACCAAAGTATAAAGCTAAGTGGAAATTTTTGTATTTTAAAGGACGAAAATGACGACAATTAATTTTAGTAACAAAAAAATAACAAAATCAGGCAAAGAAACGTTTTTCCAAATCAGTTTTTCTCAATTAAAAAAAAAAAACAGATGAAACTTTAACAAAAACTGCAGGTGTGTGTCTGGTGTCTTCAACAGAACCAGGCTAGGACCCTGATCTGGACCACAGAACCAACCCTGACTCGGCCCAAACCATGCTGAGACCTCCTCACCTCCAGGCGATCTTAGCCGAATTCCTCTTCCCAGTGAACAGAACCTCGTTGGAGGCCCGGAATTGGATCAGCCTCTTCACGTCCTCCTCCGTCACTGTAGGTCAGAGGTCAAAGGTCACGGGTGCATCAACAGGACACGACCCACAGGGGCTGAAGATACTCACTCTTGTAGGAGTTCTCCTGGAGGTTCGGCTGCAGGCTCGGTTGGAGGGTCGGCTCCATGGTGATCATGGGAGAGCGGGGACTCGTTCTGGTGTTCGGGCCCGCTTCCTACAAGTTAGCTCATCGTGTAGTTCGGTTCCTCCAGTTTCCTCCAGCTTCGGTCCATTCAGCAAGTTGGGTCCAGTTCGGTTCGGCAGAGCTCCGAATGGTTAAACCGTCCGTTAGCTTTTTTCCGGCTAACACAACACAACAAACCAAACAGATCCGAGCTTCCTGCCGAGCTGGGAGTCCGGTTACAGACAGCTGGGACAGGTTCCGATGTCCGGCATGTGTCAGAACTTAATGACACCACCGCAGAATCATCGGGCAGAACCGTAAATAAACCCGTTGGAGGTACCAGAGCTAGCTGCTGCTGCTGGTGCTGAGGAAAGGAGCGCTCGATACCTCCGCCCAAACCTCCCCGAAGTCATGTGACCGAAATCTGGAGAGGGCGGAGTTACAAACACATATTATACACTGCTCAAAAAAATAAAGGGAACACTCAAATAACACATCCTAGATCTGAATGAATGAAATATTCTCATTGAATACTTTGTTCTGTACAAAGTTGAATGTGCTGACAACAAAATCACACAAAAATCATCAATGGAAATCAAATTTATTAACCAATGGAGGCCTGGATTTGGAGCCACACACAAAATTAAAGTGAAATGTTCCCTTTATTTTTTTGAGCAGCATATATTATATTATATTATATTATATTATATTATATTATATTATATTATATTATATTATATACTGTGATGAGCCTCTTTTACTGTAAATAAAAACTATAATAACAGAAACAATTAATTTCAACTCAAATATGTACATATATAAACCAGATATTTACATTAATTGCATAACATTTTTTCTGACATAAAATCCGACTACAATTTTTTTGTAGGTCAGTAAGCGTTGCTCAAGTTATTTATCTTTGGTCAATACCATAATAATTATAGACCGAATATTTTATAGATTTTTATGTATCTTTTTTTATTGAATGTTGGCAGACAAAACAAGTGAAGACCACGTTGGTCACACACAACTTTTGACTTTACTGACTTTGTTGTCCGTAAACTGGGATGATATTTTTTTGTTTCTCCCTCTCAAGTTATCAGTTTAGTGGGAAGGAATAAATCTGCTAAACATTAATGGTCATAATATTATGGCTGATCTGAAACATGTAACTTGTAATTTGTTCAAACTTCGGTGGTGAAGTTGATAATCCGAGACAATAAAATTGTGACAATGACGACGTTTACTGTTTCTATGGATATAAACTCTGCTCTTCTGCCCCCTGCAGGCTGCAGGAAGTTTCTGCACAGTGAACCTGTTATGATCCTGAAGAATAAAGTGAAGTTTAAGATATTCACACACTAAAAAGGCAGGAAATCTAATGTCACAGTTTAATTCTACGGAAGCGCATTGTACGGAAGCGCAATGCCATCACGCAGGGGAAAAAAGCAGTGCGCTTCCATATATCTCTGTTTTTGACCTTTAAAAAACTAAATGCGTGTTGTCTTATTTTGAAGGGTGGAACCGGAAACTGTATTCCCACCTGTTCCACCCTGACTCGGTTCTCCCTGTCTCAGAACATCCTGATGGGAATGATGGAGTCCGTGTCGCGGATCACGTCCTGAAAACTTCCCCCGATCACCTTTGATCCGTTTCCCACCTCAACAGGTAACACCACGTGACATCGCAACCTTGTGCGCGCGCGCTCGGACTCCTGTGCGCGCGTCTGCAGGTGCTGATGTTTATCTACTCAATGATGATGAGGATGGGGATGAAGGTGAAACGACGTGTCCCGGTGAAGGAGTCGCGTTAACGTGAGCGTCGTTTCCTCGTTATCGGCTATTTTTCCAGGATTTTCCAGGATCTATCAGGTAAATCTGGGAAAACCGGGGCGCAGGATGAGATCAGATCCTAAAACAGAAACAACAGCACAGAAATATTCTGAAGGAGCGCTACCTGCAGAAAGCGGATCTCTGTGACCTTATTTACTGTTCCTGCACCAGGCCAGGGAGATCAAATTGTTCCTTTAGAAACTAAAATAATAGACATAAAAATAAAAATGGCCGTTAGATTAAACAAGAAAATCAGAGCAGTGATTAAATCAAAACTGAACAAAAAATATTTAGATTTTACATTTCAGATTAAAAACTTTCTTTGCCTGTAAATCTGTTCTACCCAGAATTCAAGTGGCATTTTTAGTTTCACCTGGTCCACGTTCTGACTTTTGCTCTCCAATTATTAATAAAAAATAAATCAACAAATCAATAGACCAATAGATGCATTTAGGACCAACAGAAATAAATACATCTGAAGCTAAATGAATGCTGGTTTAGTGTTTTAGGCAATAAAATTATTTAAAAAGTAATTTAATTATTTCCTTATTTGCATCTTTTAATGTATTTCTGATATTGTGTAAAAAGAGAAGTGGTTAATTGACAAAACTGCAGAATGTGCCAATTTTTAAAACTGATTAATCAATTAATAGTCAGAATAATCATTACTGAAATTATCTTTAGTTGCAGCCTTTCTGTAACTAATGAAGTCAGAGGGTTCGGTTCTGGATGTTGTTACTTATAAAACCTGCTGGCAATCTTTCAGGAAGTGACACGCTGCATGTTGGGTTCACATTAATTAACATCACAAAGGAAAAGAGATCCAGAACCGAGCAGTTCATGATGAATTATTTCTGCTTTAATTAAACTGTTTTATTTTAGCAACACAACTTATTAAACCAAACCTGAACATTTAATAAAAAGGAAAAAAGAAAAAAATGTTTTGTGTGCAAGAAAAGCAGCTTTAAAAACTTGCTTTAGATGAACTTCTGTCCCATCAGATAAAGTAAATATCGCATGTTGTTCTGTTACTGTAGCACCATGTTGGCCAGGAAGGGCCTCCTGCCGGACGGGTTCCTGCTGACCCGGCTGGCCGAGGACCAGAACCAGCCGAACCGCAGCCGCACCAGGTCCCTCAAAGCTCGCTTCATCACCAAAACTGGATCCTGCAACGTGGCTCACAAGAACATCAGGGAGCAGGTAGACGGGCCGAGTCTGTTTCTGTGTTCAGTCTGAGGTGTGGACCCGGGATGCGGGTCAGTTCTGGTTAAAAAGGTTAACGTACTTCTGAAATCATGATAATAATAGTTCTGTTATAAAGATGCAACCAGATTGGACTCGATGCAGAGGCGGTCCTAGCCTGTTTGGTGCTCTGGGCAAATTGCCTTTATGGTGCCCCCCACAAGATGCCACCGTGGGCGGTTGTCCATGTCGCTCATATAGTGGCTTGCAAGCTAAAAATTTAGCTTAAGCGAAATATTTAGTTCATAAAGTAAATGTTTAGCTCCAAACTAACTACTTCATTAGAAAGCTAAACATTTAGTTCCAGTCTCTACAGACATATGTTGCTGCTAACTAAACATAACTAAATGTAATTTAAAGTTAATGATTTAGTTTGGATCTAAATATTTTATTTGCAAACTAAATATTGAGCTTGCTAACTAGATATTTAGTAGCTTTGCGAACAAAATCTTTAGCTTTATAAAAAATATTGTTTATAATATTTTGCTCCAAACTAACTACTTAGCAAGCTAAACATATAGTTCTGGCTAGCAGCTGCTAACTTTCTTGTTTCAAGCTAAAGATTTAGTTTAGTTTACTAACTAAATATTGATTTTGGAGCAAAAATATTTAGTTGATAAATTAAATATTTAGCTTCAAACTAAAAATATGGCTTTAACTAAATATTTAGTGTGAAACTAACATTTATGAATAACGTGGTGAAAATATGACTTTGAAAAATGAATCCCCATTTTTCCCTCTTGACAGTTCTACATGAGTGAAAATGTTGCCATTAATTTTTGACTGTGTAACTTTACTAATGGAGGTTTGAGCTTCAGTCCATCAACAGGGTTCTGTTAGCCTGATGTTAACCAGAACCTCATTCATCTGCACATTTTTGCCCTGATTTTCCTCCGTTTCTTTGTGTTTCTGCTAAATGATGACTCCACATCCTCCTCCAACAGATGATGATGACGAAGAAGACAGATGAGCCTTCAGCGGGGTCAGAGGTCAGCCATGTTTTGATGTTTTCTGGTTGTTTTCTTTCACAGGGTCGCTTCCTGCAGGACGTCTTCACCACCATGGTGGACCTGAAGTGGCAGCACTCCCTCCTCATCTTCACCTCGGCCTTCCTCTGCTCCTGGATGCTCTTCGCGATGATCTGGTGGCTCCTGGCCTTCGCTCATGGAGACCTGGAGCCCCGTGACCCAGACAACAACCCGGGTCCGGTGCCCTGCGTCACCGCCATCCACTCCTTCACTTCAGCCTTCCTCTTCTCCATCGAAGTCCAGGTGAGCGTCTCTGCTGCTGCAAGGCATCGATTAATGATCTGATCTAAAGTTGACTGATCTTAACGATCAACTAAGCTTGATAAAAGTCTGCTTTCTTAAAAATTTGAGTTGATTGTCATAATATGCTGAATTTAAACAAGACATCCTAGAATTTTAACAGTTTGTGTCATTTGTATTTAATACTGGATGAGTAAAGAGAAACTTGTGGTTTTCTCACATTATGTAACAAAATAACAAAACAGGAAACACTGCTGAATAGAAAAATAAAAGTTGAAAAGAATAAATTATGTTAAACATTAAACTCCCCATTTACAGAGAGATGTTCATGTTGAAGTATCGTCTGTGTTTTCTCTTGAAAGAATGTTAAAACTTTGCTCCAGAAAGTTTAACTTATGACAACTGATAAACTTAACCTTACTTTTTGGGATCATGTGATTTTCCATAATGTTACAACTTTTCCGTTATGCCTCCACTTTTCTTTCATCTTACATTTCTTACATTCTCACCTTCACAGCGCATCAGTAATTTTTGAATGAGAAGTTGTCGCTGCTCCGTCATGTAGCTCAGCAGAATATTAGAATATTAAAGTGGTAACAAATGAGCTTGTCGAGCGTTTATATTTCAAAACAAAGTCGTATAAAATACTTTTTGTACCCCAAATTGGACTCTTGTGGACCGTTTCTCTTTACCGTTCTGATATGGCTCCGCCATCTTTGTTTCTATACTAACGGCTCACTTAAGAATGACCAGCGGCGCCCTCTACTGGATGGTGGCCGAACCACAACACTAAAAGACAGTCTAGCAGACGTTAATATAACTAATTTTAATCTAATAAACCATTAATTGGTCCTTATTTGGTAACGCCCTCCTTCCGACTCCAGGTGACCATCGGATTCGGCGGCAGGATGGTGACGGAGGAGTGTCCCGTCGCCATCATCACGCTGATCATCCAGAACATTCTGGGCCTGATCATCAACGCCGTGATGCTCGGCTGCGTCTTCATGAAGACGGCGCAGGCCAACCGCAGGGCGGAGACGCTCATCTTCTCCAGGAACGCCGTCATCGCCACTCGAAACGGCCGACCCACCTTCATGTTCCGAGTCGGAGACCTGAGGAAGAGTATGATCATCTCCGCCACCATACAGCTGCAGGTGAAACTTCAGTTCCTCTCGAACCACCAACACCGGATATGATGCTAATCGGAGCGCCGCTGTTTCCCGCAGGTGATCCGACGCACCGTGACGACTGAAGGGGAGGTGATCCCGGTGTGCCAGCTGGACATCCAGGTGGAGAACCCTCTGAGGAGCAACGGCATCTTCCTGGTTTCTCCTCTGATCATCAGCCACACCATCGAGAGAGGGAGTCCGCTGTACGACCTGTCCGCCCAGTCTCTGTCCGCAGAGGACCTGGAGATCATCGTCATCCTGGAAGGTCAGGCCCCGCCCTCACCTGGTTCCACCTGACACAGTACATCCGGGGTCTACAACCTGAGGCTCCTGAGCCACAAGTGGCTCTTTGGACCTTTCACAATGGCTCTTAAAGGGGCAGTACTATGTAAGAGTAAAATTTAAGAAACGGGAACAAAAAACAGAAATGTATAGATTAATCTCAGAAATTTTCTAGAAATAACTTGGGAATGTCAGAATTTTTTCTGTTTGAAAAGTCAAAAATGTTAGACCATTAGAACTTTGTTCAGTTTGAAAAGTTTTAAATTTTCCACTTTTAAACTAAAAATTCCAAATTTTTTCTAGATAATTTCTAAGATGAATCTAAAAATTTCTAAGGTTTTCTAGCAAATTTTCAACTTTTCACACTCAGAAATGTGCTAAAAGTTGAACATATTTGACTTTTCAAACTCAGAGCTCTTCTAGTTAATTTTTGCCTTCTAACTTGAAAAGTTGGAAAATTGTTAGAAAAAAATCAGAAAATTTCTGGAAAAAATGTCTAGAAAAATGGATGTTTCTGAGTTTGAAAAGTTGCAAAATTTTGACTTTTGGAAATTGTTTGACGGAAATGTCTAACTCAGAAATTTCAGTGTTTTTTCTAGGATATTTTTGAGGTTAATCTAAAAATTTCAGAGTTTTTTCTAACACATTTTCAACTTTTCAAATTCAGAAATTACCAAGCTGAACATTTCCAAGTTTTTTTTGAGTGGAAATTAACTCCTTACTTTTTTATATCTAAAGGTTGCAGACTCTTGACCCACGTGGTTCTGATGCAGCATTTGGGGGTTTATATCTCTGATTTCACAGACCGGTTCTGATATTTTTGTTCTTTCAGGTGTGGTGGAGACGACGGGCATCACCATGCAGGCTCGCACCTCCTACACTCCCGAGGAGATCCTGTGGGGGCGGCGCTTCGTCTCCATCATCACAGAGGAAGATGGCCGCTACTGCGTGGACTACTCCAAGTTCGGAAACACGGTCCCGGTCCGGATGTCGTCGCTCAGCGCCAAGGAGCTGGACCAGACCCGGGGCGTCCAGGAGGGGACGTCCGAGACTCACCTGCAGGGCTGGGGACTGGTCAGAGCCGGCAGGGGGGGTTTCCGCAGAGGAGGGCGCGCCTGCGACGGCTCCACCCCCCAGCCGTGGTACGCCCAATCAGAGAAGCAGGAGAAGGATGCAGAGCAGAAGGGGCAGAAGAAGAAAGTGCAGCTGGAGGTGATTGGACGGCAGATTGAGGAGGAAGGACCCGGAGACGTGAGCGACTGAACGAACAGAACTGATTCCTGATTCAGTGTGTTCATACTCAAATGTGTCTTTAAATTTAGATTAATTCCAGCTGTTCAAAGTTCAAACATCCTCTGAGACCCATAAGGACCAAAGAGACGTAAAAAATAAGACAGAGAGCATCAGTCTGACGGAGAAGGTCCAAAGAGATGAAACCAGACTTCATCTGTGAATCCTCACTGGCAGTTAGAACAGACTCTATCCTGCTTCTGATTCCTCTCTTTGAAGGGGACTTATTATACAAAATTCACATTTTTATTTTCAATTTGGGTTTCTCCTACTTCTAAAACAGCCCAACTGTTTAAAAAAAACACTTTCCAAGCAAAGTTAGTGGGTATTTTGTTTGGAAAATGAGTCATTTTAAAAACCTTAGATTAGGTCAGATTCCATGGGCACCGAGGGTTACCTAGCAACCCTGTTCCACCTGTAACCTAGCAACCCAAGCAGAGCCCCAGTCCGTTTGGTCAGATGGCTTTACCCCTGTATGTGCTGTACAATGGCTGCTGGAAAAAACAAGTGTTTGTTTCTTAACTTACCATCCACAAACCACTTGCACCATTCTTGTTGGTTGTGCAGGAGGCTCCACGTCTGCTTTTCAAAGATGTATGGTTGTATAATGCACATCTGTTTGCAGCCATTTTCATGTGCGTGTGTAAACGTTGAGTTGGGGGGGCGTGGCCAGCAGCAGCTTATTTGGATTTAAAGTGACAGAAAGCTGCGAAACAGCTCAAAATAGGCAGAACTGACTAGACTAAGATCTAATAAATTAAGAATCATTTTGTTCAAAAAAATTAAAGGAACATGTTTTATATAGCTGATAAATCTATCCTAACCATTTCAAGGAAGCATGATAGGTCACCTTTAACTGTTTTATTGTTGATTTGTCATGTTTTTGTGGTGCTTTTCTCTTGTTTTTGTAAATTATTGATGACTTTCATATATCCAGATTACTTACTGAATAAATAAAGGACATCCAGAGGACTGCTGTGGATATTTTACCTTCTGTAGATTAAAAATAGTCTTTGTTGTTCTTGTTATTTATAATGTATAAATAAATTAGTTTTGTATTTTTTTGTCTGCACCTTCTTTGTATAACTTATCCACTTTAAAACATCTGCTGTCTTGAGATAAATCCAGTTGAAATTTTGGCTTTATATCTCATAATTATGTCTCTGAAAGTATAAATCATGATTTCCTGTTGGGTTTTATTTTTTCTTTCATGGCAGGAATGGACATCCATACAGAAAAAAAGTTTTAAGGGAGATAGAGGATATTTGTAAGCAAGCAGGTTTTCTTTGAGTGATCTGTGATCTCTGTGGACAGATCAGATGTTCGTCCAGCAGGGGGAGCTGCTGCCTCTTCTTGTACTTCAGGATTTTTGAAGGAAAGTTCTGTTGAAAGGTTATAAATAGTTAATATCATCACTGCACTAGATATCTACTTGTATTTTTATTAGTTTGATTCCAGTCTAGACCTTAGTAGCAGAAGGTAATGACTGGTCAGAGAGTGGACCAAAGGTCAACACAGACTTCGACCCTATGGAAGAACTATAATCACTAAAATATCATCAAAGTTTATATAACATTTGTTGGTGTTAAAGTGTTTTTTATGACCAGAATTAATAGTCCTTTAAATGTAACTCAGCAGCCTGCTTTTATAACTAGGTCAAATTAAGGTTTTTATCAGGAGATTTATGGTGCTAAATTGGGGCCAAAAAGTTTGCTCAAATGTTTGTAGTTGGTTTTTTTGTTTTGTTTTGTTTTGTTTTTTTGTGATTTTTTTTTTTTTTGAAACTGAAAAACAATTTTAATCCTGAAAAAAAGATTTGAAACTAAAAGAGTTCAAAACTATTTGTCATGTTTATATTTTCCCACAGTTTTGGATATTTTTATTTTCAATTTATTTTTCACATTTAAGTTTTTGTTTGCAAAAAAAAAAAAAGTTCCAAGTTATTTTTCATATTTATTTTTTTCTTTGTTTCAAATCTTTTTATTTTTAGTTGCAATTTTTTTGCACATTTCAATTTTTCTTTTTTCAGCTTAAAAATTTTTTGGGGAATTACAGCACCATAGAAAAACCCGACTTGACCTAATTTGACCTGAACCAGATTCAAGGATGCAACAACTTCATGGTCCCGAGATCCAAACAAAAAAACAGAACCAGAATTTAAAAGCCAGAACATTTTATTTCCTGCTAAACCAACAGAAAATCACATTTTAAATGAGTAAAATCAGATTTACAGAAGAGACCTGAGGAGCCACAGGAGCCTGAAAACAACCAGCGAGCCAAAGATTAGTTCAACTTAACGTTTACATCCAGAACAGCTGCAGCGATTCAGAACCAGAACCACCAAAAGCTCAACAGGGACCACAGCAGAACCAGGACCGGGCCGGCCGCGGGGGCTGTGGAGCCCGAGTTACACAGGTTACTGTTGCAGCACCTGTATGTGAATCTGGAGATGGACGGGAACATCTGGGTGAGGCGGGACACATCACACTCTGTGTACCGGATACACTGCCGGATCGTCTTCCCACCTGCAACACAGAACACCTGAGAACCCGAGAGCCTGGAAAGAGTCCGAATATTAAACTTAAACGAGAGGAAAAAAAGAAAAGAAAAGTCATAAAATCCTGATGGGAACATTCTGGTGGAGGTTTGTATGATGGCTTATAGGGCCACAGTAGATAAAGGAGTAAACTTTTTGCCAAAAAACTTTAAAACTTGCTAGGAAAAAAAATCTGAAGTTTTAATATGAATTTCAGAAATTTTCTAGGAAAAACTCAGAAACATCTGAGTTTTGAAAGTGACAAATGTTTTACTTTTGCAAATTTTCAGAATCTCAAAAGTCAAGACTGGCAACTTTTAAAAGTCAGAAATTTCCTATTTTTTCTAGAAAATTTCTAATATCTCAAAATTTCTGAGTTTTGTCTGTCAAATTTTAAACTTTTCACAGCAGAACCAGGACCAGGATCTGGAAAATTTCTGGAATTAGGATTAAAATTTCAGATTTTTTTCTAGCAAATTTCTGGCTTTTGGAACTCAAAAATTTCCTTTTTTTTTTTTTTTTTTTTTTTTTTTTTTTTTTTTTTTTTTTTTTTTCCAGAAAATGTCTTGATTTTTTTGGATGAAATTTAAGCTTCATTTTTTTGTTCTGGTTGCTTCTTTTCTGGTCTTAATATGAGATTGTAGGTTTAAAAACTGTATTTGAAAATACTTTCAAATTTAAGTTGGTGTGAAGTCAGAGTGAATATGATCCAAAAAGCTATTTGAAGAAAATGAATTGTAGAATCTTATTCGTCTGATAAAGGATTTTAAGAAGGTTAAACGTTACAAACAGCTGCCGAAGAGCCCAGGTTGGTCATTTAAGGAAGTTCCCCTTTAAATCAGACCACAGGATTCTGAGAAAAGTCTCCAAAACCCCAACATCCCCTCTGAGGTATGAAGGCTCTGTGATATGAAAGTTCATGTCAGTACAGTCTAGTTAAACTGACCTTGATCGATCAGAGAGATGCACGAGTCTTCAAATGTGCACTCCTGCACGTTCTCGCAGCGCCCCGTGTAATCAGCACACTTGTAGCAGCGAAGCCCAGAACCTGAGGAAGAGGAGCAGAGAGTCAGGAGGAAGATCGAAGGTGATGGTTCCCATTGTTCATAGATCTGATGTGATTTTTAGAAAAAAATCTGAATGATCAGACTGACTAGCAGAGCAGAAACGATTACTCAGATTAATGAATCGATTATTGACATAATCATCAACTAATAATTGATTAATCGTTAATCAGTTAAAATTCAGGCTCAAAAAAAAGTCAATTTCTTGAAAAGCAACATACTCAGAGCAGTAATTGAGACTAAGCTGTGGAAAAAATATAAACATTTTGCATTAAAGATAAAAAAAAATCTCCTGTTCAGCACCAAATTGCTATTCAATTATTAATCAACTAATCCAAAAGCAGATCATACAAACACTGAGCTGAAGTTAGTCCAGCAGAAAGAGCTCAGCTTCTGTCATGTGGAAATATGTTTTAGCTGCAGATGATCAACCGTTCACTAAAGGAAGGATTTTATTGCACTTTAGGCACTGAAATGTTTACTTTCTCATTTAAACAATGAAGTGAATTATTTGTTTATTCGCGTCTTCTAATGTATTTTTAATCTTGTATTAAAAGGCTTAAACGGCTGAATGAAAAATCTGCAGAATCTGCCAAATTTATTATCCGATTAATCGTCAGAATAATCAATAGATTAACTGATAGGTAATTCCAGCCCTGAACAGAAAATTTTAAAGTTGATTCAGATTTTTTATATAATCTGAATAAACTTCCAGCTACGAGTCATAGCGTCTTATAAATCTTAAAAAGTTTTATTTCAGGGGAGCTATGTTTCAGATCCATTATTGACACAATAATCAATAGCAAAATTAAATTGTGAGCTTTTCATTTCTCTGATGTTAAATTAGATAAAATGTTTCCTGTTTCAGCTGGTATTAACACATTTGTTTATATCTGCCTAAAGCCAGAATAATATTGAGAGATTCTCTCTTTTTTTCTGGCACATTACACCTGAGACAGGTGTGTTTTTTTATATTTTTGAATAAAACTGTCCTCAAATGACTCAGCTAATCAGAGGTGAGTGGAGGCAGCTGGAAAAGAGAGAGCAATGACGCGATGGGAAACCCTGACATTAAGAGAAGCTAAAGCTAATTACGCAATAATGACGGCACAATGGAAGTGAATGAACAGAAAGTAAATAATCCAAACAGAATCATAAACAAAAACGACACACTAAAACCTAAAGAAACACACAATGAGATAAAATAAAGAACTAAAATCTAAAACCAAAATAAGCAACACAGAAATTGTAAAAAAAAACAAAAAAAAACTGAATAAACAGATGAAACTAAAAGTCCAAACACTTATAGATTATGACACTTTTCTCTAGTAGTGGACAATATTACCTCTCAACTACATTCAATTAAGTCAAACTCTTTTGGGTTTGCTGGGATTTTATCCCATTCCTCCTGACAGAACCGGTTTACCTGAGCCAGGTGTGAAAGCCGCTTCGCTCACACACACCTTTTCCCTTTACTTAAAAGTTTCTATAGGAGTGAAAAAGTCAAAATAATGACTTTTTAAAATCCATATTAAAGAATTATTGACTTAAAACAAGTTCCTATATCTTGCTGAAAAGTTAATTATGTTAGTTTTGTCTTATTTCAAGTGTGTAAAGATACCTCCACTAAACAAAAATACTTGTGTTTTTGCAGTGTGCTCAACCTCAAAGTCAGAAATGTGTGAATTTGTGGCAAGAAGAATCTCTTCACAGCTTCTCTCTTAGAGACAAAATCACAAAATTAAAGGTAGTTGATCCAAAACTGATATTCTACTGTGAACATCTCCCTTAAAGCATTTCCTTCTCTCTCTCTAAATATCAGGTTCTGCCGGGTTCAGTTCCACTCACCCACATGCAGCATCCCGGACCAGAGCAGCAGAACCAGTCCGAAGCAGCGCTTCATGTCGCAGCTGAAGTGAAGCAGTTGTTAGCGGAGCGTCCGGCTCGGTGTCGGTCTGTTCGGCTGTGACCCGCAGAGGATGCCGAACAACAGTTCTTTGTCCGCTGGACAAAGAACTGCTGTGTTCAGAAACCTCCTCCTGTGTTCAGAAACCTCCTCCTCCTCTGAAACAACCACTCTGCAGCTGGTCAGACTGTTTATCTGCGTTCATACTGACCCAGGTCCTGCTCCAACTGGGTTTTTTGTTTTTACACCTGGTAGTCCACTAGACTCGGTTCGATTACGGTCCAAAACTGTGATTTTGTCACATTTTCAACTGGTACGGTTCATTTTTCCACACTGCACTGTGTCAAATTATACAAACGAAGCTGAAGTTGGTTTCCATGTCTAGCTTCTAATAGCTAAAGGGCGATTCCACCTAATTTTTCACTACATTCCGCATTTTTAATCGTCTCTAGTTTAAAAACTACTACACCTGGACACTTGAAACCTGGACTAGATTATTCTCCTCTTCAAGCTGGATATTCAAAACCATGTTTGGGATTTGTGAAACATTTTTCTGATTTGTGAAAACTCAATAAAATTCGATTTTCACCCTTTTTTGCATCTCTTTCATATTAGAACTGCTCTAATTAAAAAACTACTACACCTAAATAAAAAAAAGAGTTTTATTTGTTTTTTTTCCTTTTATTTACTTGATTTTATTTATTTATTTATTTATTTATTTATTTATTTATTTATTTATTTATTTATTTATTTATTTATTTGTACCTTTCACTTGACGATTTTGGCCCACGTGTTAAAAAGTTTGAGACGGACTTGCTGGTGGTCAAAGTGTCTGTATTTGGCAGGAGAAGTTCAGGGTTTTGTGTCATCAGAACTGAGTGGGTTTGTTTTGAGAGAGAACGGACTGCCAGTCTGCAGTCAGTCTGTGACGTGGGAGAAACTGGCTCTGCTTCCGTATGAGGGCTTTGTGTTTCTGCAGACGTCCAGACGCCGTCTAAAGGTTTCTCCAGGAACGTGGGACTGATTTGGGTTTATAGTTCTAAATTCCCTAGGAAATCACCTAATGTTTTATGTTTATTTTATTTGAAATTTTCAACTAAAAAATATATTGTTAACTTTGACATTAAAAGGCAGTCATAAGTCAGAAAGTAAATATCTGATTTCTGTCAGCTGAACTGAATCCTGAATACTGAGGTTTTGAATCAGCTCATTTAAAAAAATGTCCGACTTGTAGGACTCTTGCACTGTGACTGCTGGCCCCAGAAAATAATCCAAAGGGCTTAAAGTGGCCCATGCGCTGCAGTTTTAACACCACTGCTGCAATCACTATACACCAAGACAAAAAGTAAACTTATGTTTAACATTATTAATCCCCATTAATTAATGTACAAGGGTCAAATACCTGAGCTGTCAATCTATAAAGTCTTATGGTTTTCTGTTAATCTGAGAGGAAATCAGATTAACAGAAATCAGATTAACAGAAATCTGATTTCCTCTGAGTAATTAGCAAAATCTAATTACTCAGATTTTGCTAATCTGAATTATTATAATTATAATGAATTATAATTATTATTGCTAATTATTTGTGCTCTCATTTTGGCCCAGCTCTGTTCAGGATGGAGGTCCGGTCTGGAGACAGACGGGACCGTCTGCAGCAGCTCACAGAAAGGCGACTGTTGTTCTCCAGCTGCTGCTGCAGACAAACTCACAACATTTTCCTTTTACTGTAAAAACGTCCCGGCAGCTAAAAGAGGAGAAATAATCTGATGGATACAAATGGATTCTGTTTCATTTAATCCCTGATATCCCACCAGTTACATGAAATCAGTTCAGATTTGATTCTAGGAAACAAATCTGAACTGTCTAAAATAATATTTAAAAATCAAACTGACAAAATCTAAAGTTATGTCCAAATTTTTGGTATTTTAAGGACTAAAATTATATTTAAAAAAAAGAATACAAATAAATGACATGATTAAAAGATAACAGATTCAGGCAACACTTTTATAAATCTGTAAAAAAAAATCTTATTATGCTTATAATCTATAACTCAAATGCATGTCTGTTAGAACAGGGTGAAGAGAAGAAAGGAAAAAAACAAAAAAGGAAAAGGGAAGAAGAAAAAGAAAAGGGGAAAGGAAAAAAGAGAAAAAAGAAAAGAAAAAATTAAAAACTAAGAGAAAAAGAAAAAGAAAGAGGAAAAGAAACAGAAGAAAGGAAGAGAAAAAGAAAGGAAAAGGGAAAAAAGAAAAACAGGGAAAATTAAAAAAGGAGGAAAAGAAAAAAATGGAAAGAAAAGGGAAAACAAAAGAAAGAGAAAAAAGGAAGAAAGGGAAAAGAAAAAATGGAATAAAGACAAAAAGGGAAAATAAGAAAAAGAAAAATGGAAAAAGGGGGTAAAAAGAAGTGAAACGGGGGAAAAAAACAACAGGGTGAAGTATTTGCCAAATGGATCAACAGGCAGAAAATAACTTTAGAAAAACAAACCTTGTCAACAAACCAGAAGCTTTAGCTTTAAATTTAGCTGTTTGTATCTCCTGCTTTTTTCTTTATTCAGTGAATTTGCTCTCAATGTGAAGAAGATTCAAAACGTTTACTCATGTAACAATAACATGTATAAAAATATTATTCCACTAAAAGTAAATAGTATAATAATTTTTTCCCAAAAAGTTACTTAAGTACATGTAACTGAGTAAATGTAACTAGTTTCTAACCAGTTACACATGCAAACGAGCTGTAAATACAAGAGAAGTTCCTTTCTGATATTTGAGCAAAATAAATTATTCTGTTGGTGTTTTAAGCTAATAAACGTCTCTTTCATATTTCATATGAGAACATTGTGACACAGAACTTCTTGTCCATTGTCTCTTTTTGTTGACCCATTCTCCCCAGTGCTTCCACTTCCTTTTTCTCTTGCAGACTGGAGTCCAGATGGTTGGAAAACTTGGCAGGAAGTCGTTTTGTGCTCTCATTAAATCTCCTCTGGTCGCCGTCTCCTGGCGACAAACAACTCCTTGTATTAATTTCATTTCTGTAGCTGTGGTCTGACATGCTGATGGGTAAACTGTTTGTTGAATGGTGGCAGGGTTCAGAACCTCTGACCCAATTGGGCCCATTGCCCTCCCACTGGGTTCCACTAAAGCCTGCACTGCAAAGGAGCAGAACAACATGTGACTCTGAGTTAATGATCCCAAACATCCTAACCAGTTTTCCAACAGGGAAAGGATCCCAAACTGGTTTTTGAATGGATGAAACAGAATGACAGGTTTATGGGACAGATTAGCTAAAGCTCCAACCTTAAGCTGTGAACTTTGTTAAAATCTGAGTCTAAGCCAGAAAACCAACGTCTTAAAGGTGATCTATTATGCTTCGTTGAACAGGTTAGGATACATCTATGGGCCATAAAATACATGTTTATTACATTTATTGCACAAAATCATTCTTAGATAATGAGGTTTCAGAGAGAGCTCCTCTCAGAATGATCTGTTTTAGGGCCTCCTGTCACTTTAAATCTAAAGAAGCTGCTTCTGGCCACGCCCACAAACTCAACATTTACACTCACAAAATGGCTGCCAACTGATGCAAAACAACAAACAAGAACGGTAAGTCAACAAAACAGTTGTCTTTTCCTGCAGCAATTGTACACTCCACACAGCGGTAAGACCTGCTGACCAAATGTGCTGGAGCTCTGGTTGGGTTGCTAAGCAATGAACTGGGCTTGGCTGGGATTGCTAGGTAGCGGAGGTTGGGAGGTTTTGAAACAGTGCATTAACTTATTGCCAAAAACCAAATGGCTGTATTTTTTTTAGAAGCAGTAGAAACACAAACAGCGCTTCACATCTGAAAAAACTTCAGAATGAATTGAAAAAATGTCACATTATTCCTTTATTTGACCAAAAGAAATCACTGATATTTAATGAAAAATAAACCCTCTATTCCAACATTCACTGATGCATTAAACATGTTGATCATGCAGCTGGGAAGCCTTTGCATCACTGAAAGAAAAAGCTTTAATTCAAATCATTCACTGCTGTGAAAATTTAAACAAATATGCAGAAGACACTCAGTGCAGCTTTAGCATTCATTCAGTTGGACAATCTTTACAAAGCAGAGAAAAATACTCTCTTTAAAAACGAGAGACGGCAGCAGTTGCACCGTTTTTATGCAGAATTATAAAGCCTTTATACATCCATACACTGTGTTATTGTCAGTCACTGAGACTGAGCGTCCTGCTGTTAAATCAGCCGAAACAGAGGCAGACATTCACTCTGACACCAACTCATTGTTCCTCATGTGTGACCGTGTTATTCTGCCAACACGTGCCGCTCGGAGCAAAACTTCAGCGATCCAAAGGAGGATCCAGAAAACAGAGCAGAATCCAAAGGAGAACCAACAGGAGGAAACAGTGGGGAAAAACCCCCAAGAAAAATCCAGTAAGATCCAGAAAAGGACACAGGAGAATCTAGAAGAGGAGCAAGAGGAGAATCTACAGCTGCCTCCAGGCAGGGATGGTCGATAAATTGATTATATTAATTATTTTTGGTTTTTGAAGATTTAATTTTTGGAAAATCTGGATGGTTTTTTCACCACTCTTCACCCCCAGAGCCGCCATCTTGTTTGTTTTTTACAGCTTCTATTTATTTGGACTTTGAATTCAAAATTAATCATAAATTGATACATAAAATCAATCAACTTCATACTAACTCATAAGTCGATAACTTGCATCCCTAATTAGAACCTTAACAGCTTTCACAGCTGTTTCCTGATCTGAGATAAATTCTTTTCCTCTCATCACTTTCCAGTGCATAAAGGTTTTCCTGAACTTTTCTTCTAGTTTTTTGTGGTTTGCTATCCTGTTTGCTATAGATACTCTGTGTTGATGTCACCGCTGTGCAGGCCTGACTTTGGATCAGCATCCGACATCCTGTTCAACACCTCGGCAGAAAGAGAGTAGCTGCTCCCAGACTTCTCCTCAAACCAGCTGTCCAGCGCTCGCTTTGCGTCAAAGTTTGCGACGGGCGGTCCGTTGACGGCCACGGTGAGCAGGTCGTTCATCTGCTCCAGGGTCAACCGGGAGCGGTTGTTCTTACAAATCCTCTGCAAAGCGCCTCTACCTTTATCGCAGCAGGCCGTTGAGCTGGGCAGGACCCTGACGACCTGCAAAATCTGGTTCAGCAGCGGGAAACGTTGCTTGTACCTGCAGATGTGAATCAGAATGTCTTTGAAGCTGTTCATGCTGAAGTAGTCCACCTTCAGCTCCTTCCATTCCACCAGGAGGTTGCTCCTGGTCTCCATCCGGTCGTCCTGACCTGCAGAAGGAATGGAGTCCAGGTGGTTGAATATGACCTGGATTTCCTCCTCGCCGAACGTCTTCAGGTCTTCATGGTTGCTGGGCCAGCTGTCCAGGTCCAACACCTGGCAGGCTTTGGTGAAGGAGCGGCTCTGCAGGTCCAGCCTTTGTGACAGGATCCCCTGACTTCTGCTGCAGATCTTTTTCCGGATGGACTGAAACTTGGACTCTGCAACACGAAGGTTCTTCAAAGCGACACCATTGAAGCTTTCCCTGAAGTTTTCCTCAAACTCCTGGAGATATTCACCAGGACAATCCACCAACTGGCCAATTTCCTGAATCGCCTCCTCTAGCCTGGCTTCCACCTGCGACACCAGCAGGTGCTCCCCCTGGAAGGTGAGGGCCAGTCGCGAGAGAACAGCTATGATGTCCAGCAAGAAGTAGATGAGTTTCACAGACTGATAGTCCATGAGGAACTGGAGGAGTGTGAGGGCTATGGCTGCAGCGTCAGCCCTCTGTGTTTGGCTGCTGATCTCCTTCAGGTGTGCCAAAACCTCCAGGTAATCCTTGATGAGTGCATTCAGAACGTTTGGTTCTCCTATGATCCATCGTACGGCTCTGATGTCACCCAGGAACTCCGTCTCCTCGGACAGAGTCGGAGCGGTGGATCGCAGCTCGGCCATCATGCGTGGAGAGTAGCGGTAGAAACTGAGGAGCTGCTTCAGGTTGTTTTCCAGATCCTCAAGACAGGAGAGCTCCTTCCCACTTATGGCGTCCAGTACCTCCAGATGAGGCCGGTGGATCAATATGGGAAGACAGAGGATCCAAGGAAAAGTCTTTTGGACAGATATGTACAGGCTTCCTCTAATCCCTGAGGAGATGTTGGTGCCATCCACTCCGAGACCTACAACCAGCAAGTCCTGAAACCGGAGTCCCAGTACGCTGAAGGCCCGATCCAGAAGCTGGAGGTATCCATCCACATTAGGCATGCTCACTCTCTCTAAGGACAGGAACTCCATTTGTGGGGAACTGTCACTGGTTGTGAACTGGACATAAACTGCCACCAAATCTGAGAAAAGGTCGTCATTTTGAGCATCCATAATGACGCTTAGAAAAGGAGACAGACGCATTTTCTCAGCCAATTCTTCCTTCAGAGCTCGAGCGATGTGGTGGACCAAAATCTTACAGTCACCCTCATTCATGTACTGATCTACAATTTTGAGTTCGCACTTCTTCAGTAGTTCAGCCAGAGGACGTAGGTCGGAAAAGGCCCGTCCCTCGAGAGCGAGGTGGTACGCCGCGTTGAACAGAAGCGTCATGTTCTTGCACATCTCCTCCGTCTTCTCAGGATGCATCCGCAGCTTGTAGAGCTGCAGACACTTTTTGTGGAGGTTGCTCTGGCTGTGGAGCTTGATGGTGTGGATCTTGAACTGCTTGGAGCCGATGATGAAGGCTGACGTTCGAGATGACTGGACGGTGTACTGGCGGCAGACGTGGCACCACATTTCATTAAGGGTTGATGAGTACCGAAGAAACCAGAATTTCTTCAGCCATTCCTGCTTGAAGCGGCGAATTCGTCTGCTTGATCCAGAGTAAGGCTTTGATGAATCCTCTGGGGAAATCACAAGGTCGGCTGAAACCGACTCATCAGCCGAGTCCACTTCCTGCTCATCTTCATCCAGGATAATCTGGGTGGGCGTCAAGGGTTCCATCCCTGTAAACACAAACTTGTTTAACCGTTGCTGAAAAAAAAGTGTCAAGGCCAAAACACACTGGACCCGTTTTAGCATCTGATCCAACGACTCCGTATGAAACATACAAATAAAAAACAAAACACCAGATCCCAGTGCAAAACAGCACCATCTGGTGGACAAATATATTCATTGCACAATGAACACATTGAAAAATGTGTGTGTTTTTTAATTTTTTAATTGGTATTTCCAGTTAGGAAATTTATTTTTACAATTCCAATTTGCATAATTTTATGGTTAATAGAAACTGACATACTGAGCCAGGAAGTTTCTTCTTGTCCATATCTCAGACTTGATGTTTGTAGAGAACTTTGTACGAAATCAAACTGCTGCTCAGTTATCTTCACCTCTAAAGCCTAAACTTCTTCCCACGTCTAAATAATTTGTGGCTCACCAGCTGCATCGTACAGCACATGTACATGAACCCACCTTGAGAGTCCTCAATGGGAGCCTGTTCGGGATGAGGCAGATCCGGTTGGAGTTCAGAACTTGATGGACCAACCGAGTTCCCCTGCTGTTTTCTGAGATGAGACAGCTCCTCCTCCAGCTCCAGAATCCTCCTCTTCAGTTTGACGCAGTTGGGGCAGAAGGAGGTGGACGGTCCTCCGCTGGTCAGGTTATCCTCAGCCTTCTCCACCTTTAAGTTGGGAACACTGGATCCAGACCTGGGCTTAGTGCAGTCCTCCAGAGAAGCTTCTAGAACGTCTTTGAAAATCAGGTCAATCTTCTTCTTCTTGGCAGGAGGCTGACCGTCTGGTTCTTCACAGGACTGCTTGCCGGTGCACAGTTTAGGAACTGAAAGCTCCTTATGAAAACTTTGGGGGACTGTTGACGTCTCAGGACCTGAAACAGAACCAGATCCATTGTTTTCAGATAAAAGTCTGAAGGTCTTCAGCTGTTCATATAGGGGACAAAAGGCAAACTACAGTACATGTGGGCAGAGTGCTGTAATGGTACAAAATGGTTTGAAATCCCCCAAAGAATCGGTAAAACAGCACCATCTGGTGGACAAATACGTTCATAGGTCACAAGAGGGACCAAAGTTTCAGTTCTTATTCATCTGCTGCGTGCTTCTCCTTTGTCTAGGGCTAATCTAAAAATCAAATTAATCATCAGAATAACTGACTACTAAATTAATCATTAGCTGGAGTCCTACCTGTGTCCAGGTTGCGATTGATGCTGTCTTGAGAGACGCACTGGAGTTTCTGGATGTAGTCGTCGCTGTACCAAACCCTGAGTATCTCTCCGGCCTCCAGCCTCCTGCAGACTCTGAAGTAGATGTTTCCGTTGTGCTGGAAGGCCGTCAGGTTCCTGTCACTGTCCTCAGATGAGGTACGAACAAACCTGTGGATCAGCCCAAAATGATTATTTAAGATGTAAAATGGGAGGCTTGAGTTATCAGACTCTCCTGTGGAAACAGCTCCCAGGTTTTATCCAAGAGGGACAAAATCTCTAAACAATTAATCAATTAACCGCATGATAAATGAAAATAAGCTCAATAATTTCCATTCTGATAATTAATTTCCTTATCTGTAAAACCGATATTAAAACATGACATATTCTTCATAATAAAATTTTGTTATTTTTTATGTTGGGATTCTCATAAAGTTACTATTTAAATTACGACTTTATTCTCGTAATTTAAAAAGATAAAATATTAGCCTGCCCCTAATATTCTGTTGTAAAGTTGACCTGAATTCAAAGTGTAAATAAACAGAAGCTGTAAGATAAAAATAAGCTCGTTAAACAAGCTGGCGGCTCTGGGCGCATTGACATCAACTATGGAAACCCAAGGAGTGCATTTGTTAAAAAAAAAAAATAAAAAAAAAAAAAAAATAATAATAATAATTCAAATGTTCAAAATATTAAATCTTCAAAAACCAAAAATTTCATTAATCGTCAAAACTGATTTATTGCCCAGCCCTAATATGGAGTCATTTTATACATTCAGAGAAATGTTTACCTCATCCAGTTGGCTTTGGTCTCATCGCCGCCATCGATGGACTGAGACGAATTGTTCAGACCAACAATCTGGAACACCAAACAGCTACTTTAGGCTTCATTTTATCCTAAACTGGTCACAAACTGGAGCTAGACTGGTTTGAACTTACAATCCAGGAGAAGGAACTGGCTGGTTCCTCCTTGGACACCAGCTCACCCTGATACGGACCAAACAGCGCCCCCTTTGGGAAGATTGCATCCACGCAGCGAACATCTACCTGGCCTCCCTCAGTGACGACTTCCAAGCCCGATGGGACCGTGAGAGCCGCCCTGTTGGCCAGTCCAGGGGCCACTGGTGAATCGGGGACGAAGAGTGGCGGCCCGTGGGACGGACACTCCTCCTGGAAATACGTCCAACAGTCCTCACAGACTGGAGGACGAAAACATCATCAGAAGAAGAACCTAAACACTGAAGGGAAGAGAGGATGAAGACACTCACACCAGAGGTCCGATGGCTGTTCGTTCATGATGGAACCATGTTGGTAGAAATCCAGCTCATGGTTCAGGTGTTAGACATCTGAGGACTGCTACTCCTGCTGAAAACTGATTTTTCATCTTCATCACAGGAAACGTCTTCCTGGTTTCTGGTACAGAAACCTGAATCTGCAAATTAAGAAAATAAACACAGATGAGGAAACATTTACGAGAATGGTAAAGTGGATAAACAGCGACCCCTGCTGGTCAGATTTCAAAGATAAGTTTAGACACTACAGATAAATACACACTGTGGTCAGTAATATTGGGTTTTAGTCAGCCGGACTGATGCAATTCCTCTGGACTTCCTCCCATTAAAGTCGATTTCTCCGCGACTTTCTACGATGACGTCAATTTTCATTTCATTCGACTTTGGAAGCTCAGAAATGTTCTTGTTTTCTCTACAAAATTTCTGAGATTTTGTACAGAAAAATCTACAAAATCAACTGCAATTGCAATTTTTTAAAAAAAAAAAAAAAATTAGTTTTCCCACAAAAAAAATGGACTGACCAAGCAAAGAAAGAAAGGTGGTTGTCTAAAAAAAACATAGGAAGAATCAAAAAAAAAAAAAGAGGAGTTTCTAACAAACAAATCATTGAATAAACAAAAATAAACTTACCTTTATTTTTATGAAAATGTCAGACCTTTATCTAAAAATTGCCTTTTCACAATGGCCCTAGTACAAGTGGTGATTAATAATTTGAGTTATAAAGTCAGATTTATTGCTACCCATAAGTGCAAAAATTGCGAAATTCCTTTTTTAAAAATGATCACAAAAATGTGATTCTGATTGCAAAAAAAAAACACACACACAAAAACAATCACGAAATGAACGGTCTGATTAATGTGAAAAGACATTAATCATTGTTTTTATTTTAAGAACTTATCTAATGCAGAAGCAGTGATTTATTAATATTTTAAGTCTGTTTAAGGGTTTTTATAGATATATTTTTGTTCAACCGGCCATTTAATGACATCCAGGATCTCAAAATGGCCCAAAATGAAAACGAGTTTTACTCCCCTGTGTGAAGCTGTGAGAGATGAAATAATCTCTGCAGCATAAAACATTCCCAAACTAAAACTTCTCTTTAACTTTGTGCGTCACCTCCGGTCAAATCCACGGACAACTGCGTACTTTGCGGCTGTGCTGAGCGCAGATCTGCGCCACTCTTTCTCCCCCCCTACACCAGAGGACCTGCAGGCTGCTGGCGATCTGCCTGCTGTTTTCGGAAGCCATTTTCGGTGGCCACTGTGGCCACAGACCCGGACCCACCTGGACCAGACAAGCTGCGGGGACGCCGAGCCTCTCCCCGGGCTGAAGCTCCTCACTGCTCCTCTTCCTCCTCCGGCCGCTGGCTCTGCGGTGGCAAAGTTTGCGTTAAATTGTTTGCACCGACTCAGTCGCCTTCTTTAGCTGTGGCCACCATTTTTATCACAGGAAATGACATGGAGAGGCGGAAGAAAGCAGCTGCGCGAATATTAAAGTTAACGGGGAGAATCCGATGCAGAGTCCTGTCGGAGAGCACCGGGCGGCGGCTGGACGAGGCTCCAACGCCCGCTGTGAATGGACATTAAACAGATTTATATCCTGCAGGTTAAATATAGACTCTAAACTGATCTGCAGCAAGAAAATTATCTGTAAATTTCCCCAAACTATGCTGAGGTTTCCTGATCATCTGGGGTAGATAAACACATCTGGATTTTTCCCTGCAGCCCTTCTATGATTTATAAAACTGAAAAGGAGCCTCTAGGTACAGTAATAAATATCCTATTTGATCATGTTAGCACTTCTGCAGGGCCGGAATTAGGAGAATGTCTGCCCCAGGGCAGAACTTGGTTTAGGGGCCCCTCAAACATAAATTTATTGTTTGCATTAAAATGATGCAAAATTGACTTTTTTAAGCTTCACATCATGTTATAATACGACCCCATCAAAAAAGAACACCAGGAGTGCCGCCATGATTCCATCAAGCATGGAGAAAAAAACCAAACCCCAAGGAAAACAACCAACCGGGCAAAAAAACCGGGGGGAACCAACCCCCCCCTCAAAGAAAAAGCTCCTCCTCAAGGAGATTAGTGTGTTTCTATAAAGGAAATGTATTTTTGTATTTCCAATTTAAGTAAACCCAGATAGTGTCACATGACCAAACTCCACATGACAAACGGCAACAAGATGGTAATAAGTATCGTTTGTTAATATTGGACCAATTTTATTTATTGGACCGATACCGATGTCAGTGCAGATATATCCTGACTCTTTGCGCCCCCTGCTGGTGTTTCAAATGAATCATCAGTTTGATCATGTAGCAAAAGCAAAAGTGTGAGCTTGTGGTTTCTGATTGGTTTGGTTCTCTTAATTTAAACTTGGCTCACTTTGACTCATCCGAACTGATCCACAAGAACTAATCTGAGCTCAAGAACAATTTTCTTAACTCTTAGTAGTGATAAAAATCAGAAATTGACACAAAGAGGAAGGCAACACAAATATCAACTTCATTAAGGCCTTTCTTTAATGCACTTTTAAAATAAAAAAATAAATGGTTTAGTGTCATATATACACAGCTTAACAGTTTTAACTGCCAGAGCTTAGAAATAAATTCAGGTGAAGTATCTTGAAGTAACTTGTTAAAAAAATGTCACAGGAGGTATTTCTGTTTTACTGTTACTACCATTCTTATTCTTAGTGCTCCAGAATTTATTTCTAAGCTCTGACAGTTGAATGCTTCCGTATTTCACAGATTTAGTCAGAAAATATAAACTTTCTCACCAAAACAGCAGCAGTTCACAGATTGTACCAATCTAGGATCATAAGCGGAAGTGGGAAATTTATTTCCGGAACAAAACAAAAACAGTCATAAAGAAGACGAAAGTCGGGGATGCAACTGAAAAACGGCAGCAGTAGCCGTCATTGTGAGAAACAGAAGTTAGCTTTACTAGCTCGTAACACAGGCGGCTCCAATCGGAACCATTTGTTTTGCCTTTTGGATACGGTTCTTTTAATCTCCATTGATTTGATCAAAATGTATATTTCCACGGGTGCTTTAGCTTCCCGGCTAAGACGACGAGAAGCGATACCTGCTCAGCAGTATCGTAACAACCTGCTTCGGCTCCTATCGGGTTTGTTACCATGGTAACTGGCCCAGAGTTGGTGACGTTTCAAAAGTTGATCTGATCGATTTCAGGAATGTTTCTGTGGTTTAAAAATAATATCTCCACATTTTTTCATACCAGATCCGATTTCACTTGATTTTTTTAATGACTGCTTTCTTTTCTAAAAAGAAGAAAAAAAAAACTTACAAATGATAGAAAATATATTTTCTTCTTTGAGTGTACTACGAACATCAGGGCCATCTACGAGGGATTTTGTTTAATAATAATATAGTCATAATATTAGCAGAAAAAGACAAGTTTAAAAGAAACAAATTCTTAAAATGACAAAAATTAGCTTAGTTATCTGACGTGACCAATGCAGTTTGTTATTCTTTCTTCTTAGACTCAGTCATTGTACAATTGTTTCAAAGTCCCAACAATTTGACGCTGATGCGTTAAAAAGTGAAGTATTATCTTATCCAGTGGAGGTTTCTGATACGGGCGACATCTTGGGGGGAGCCAGGCAGGCTAAGACCGCCTCTGTTCTTATCTGCAAAACCGATGCTAAAGTACAACTTCTCAAGATACTCAACATTCGTCATTTTAACTTTTTGTTATCGTGTTGGAGTTCTCATAAAATTACAACTTTATTATGGTAGCATGACATTTTTGTATTATTTTGACTGTATTTTTGTAATATTTATTCTCATAACTAAAATAAAAATATCATAGCCTGACCTAAAATATTTTGACGTAGAATTGACCTGAATTCAAAGTCCAAATAAAGAGAAGCTGCATCTTTTAACAAACAAGATGGCGGCTCATGGCGCGCTGACGTTACTCAAAAATATGGGAATCCTATAATATTATGGCATTATCATAATTAAAACAAAAATAATCTTAGCCTCATACTAATATTCTGTTGTAAAGTTGACCTGAATTCAATGTCCAAATAAAAACAGAGCTGTCAAACACGCTCCTCAAACAAGATGGCGGCTCTAGGTCCGCTGACATCACTCTAGAATATGTAAACAAAGGAGTGTGTTGGTGAAAAAACACAAACATATTTTCCAAAACTTCAATCGTCAAAAGCCACCCAGCTCCAGTTTCTCTCTTTCAGAAGTTGTAGAGCCACCAGAAAGATCAGAAAGTAGCGAATCGATGGAGGCCATGTTGTTTCGGGGCGTAGACGTTTCAGGCCTCCAAAAGGTTCTGATATGACAGGAAAAACATTCACCAATGTAACGCACAACAATTGCAAACCAACGTAGGAGCCATTTTTAACACTTTGTCTATTATTCTGATGAGCTTATTCAGTAAAAACTTATCGGCAGCCTTTGTTTTCGCTTCTTGTTATGATTGTGGCTCAGCGGATGGATCCGACAGATCCCACGGCTCCTCGGACGGCGGGCGGCTGCTCCACAGGAAGCGCTGCATGTTCTGCTGGTGGTAGACGGAGTTGGTGTGCTTCCTGATGTTGGACTTGGTGAAATGATCGGAGCCTTTGATCAGACGGTGGTTCTGGCAGAATGAGTCCGCGTGAACGCGGCAGACGTGGCACCACATGACATTGAGCCTTGGGGAGTACCGGAGGAACGGGAAGACGTTGAGCCACTCCTTCCTGAAGTAGTGGCGGCGGCGCTGAGGAGGACGAGGAGGGCGGGAGGTGGAAGGAGTGGCTTCAGGGTCCGGTTCACCTTGAACTGGTCCGACGTGAGCCGTTGCTGCGGAGACAGAACCATCAGAATCATGAGACTGGAACTGGAAAATGGGTTTATTACTCAAACGTGAGCCGTTTCCACTGATCATTCATCCTTGACCCGAAAGGCACACAACTGTCTATTGTAGGGCTGGAAATAGTGTTTTAGTTATCGATTAATCAATTATTCTCACGGTTAATCGATTAATCGTATAAAATTGGTACATCCTTCACATTTTTTACTTAACTGCTTAAGAATTTTTACATAATATTAGGAATACATTAAAAAATGTTAAGCAAATAATTAAATTTCTCTTCACATGAGAAAATAAACATTTTATTGCCTTTAGTTAATGTTTTGGTCATTTGTAGCAACAGATGCATCTCCAGATAAAAAGAACTTCTAATGTGCGAGAAGTTTATCCCTTTCTGCTTAACATCAATACAGTGTAGGACTAATATGTTAATAATTTGCTGGATTAACCGATTAATAATTGGATAGAAAATCATAATGAGGTATTTGAATGGAGAATTTTGAGGAAATATTAATTTGGAATACGACTAGCTTGGCTTTTGCCACTGGATTCTCATCTCGCTTCAGAACTCCCATCTGGGATTTCTCCCATTGAGCTGGATTTCTCTGTAGAATTTTTACTGAATCAGTGAACAGAAGAGGTGGAGAATGACAACGTTAATATTCTGCGTTGTTTTAGTATTGAACAAAAAAAACAAACTTTTTTTGTTTTTTAGAAAATATAATAATAAAGTCAGAACTTTTTCTCCAGAAAAATTAGACTTTTGCCCCTCTTTAGGTTAAAACAACAATCCAGCTATAATTATTTCAGCTCTAATCTGCTTTACGAAATGTATGCTTATTTTTGAAGAACCACCATTTCATTTATTTTTTTAGGTTTTATAATAAATGTAAACAAAATATCAACAGAAACCATATGTTTAAATTAGTGTCTATTGGATGTTGATGTTTGTGCAAAATAATGTAAACAAAAACACTAAATTTCTAACAAAATGACAAGAAAGAAATAATATCTTGGATACTGTCATGGTCACTGTGTTGTGAAAAGTCAATGCAGGAATTATTTCATGAATAAAAAAAACTAAAAAAAAAAAACTGTTAAAGTCTGCATTTGTTGTTGCAGGTTCTGGGAAATATTTGGTCCAGATTCTAATTCCAACAGCTGAATTAGTTTCTGCCTGTATGTTAAAATTATAAAAGAGAGAAAATAAAGACTTCCAGCTCTTCAGCTTCCTGAAACTTACCCTCACCCTCTTCCCCAGAGGTTCTGGTCTCCTCTGTGATCGCTTGCCTTGGTCTGTTCAGCACTTTGATCTTATGTCTGCTGGCGACTTCAAACAGTTTCTCCTCCAGCTCTCGAATCCTCTGCAGCATGGTGGAGCAGTTCGCACACGCCGGTGAAGAGGAGGACGGCTTTTCCAGGGATGGAAGCTTGAAGTTCAGCTCCACTTCGTACTCTGTGGACGGCGGCCGACTCTTAGAGAGAGCTCTGGCCTGGATGGAGGCCTCCAGAGACGACTCCAGAGTGTTCCTGAAGAAGTCCTGCAAAAAAATGCAGGATTAATTCTTCTCTTTCACAGAACCCCAAATATCAGTTTAAAATAGAAATGCAAATTATTAGATAATAAAGATTAGTTGCAAATCGATTAACTAATATCGTCCGCTGGGCTCTGCAACCTTTACAAACCAAAGAGACAGCAAAGTAGGGCTGTTGTAAACGAATATTTTAGTAATCGAGGAATCTATCGATTATTCTTACGATTAATCGAGTAATCGGATTAAAAAAAATTATAAAATGAAATATTGGTAAATCTGGCATAATACCGGTGTTACTATCAGATATC
>NW_006800148.1:57322-72896 GCF_000485575.1 Poecilia formosa
TGCTTTGGGGCTGCAATTAAAGATTATTTTTGTAATTGATTGATCAATTAATTTGATGATTAGTCAAATCAGATTTACATTAGATTCATATTTTGTTCCAAATGGGCAAGAATGTTTAATGTATAAGTAAATTAAAAAAGCAATTAAATAATTCAATTATTTTTTTAAAATAAGAAAATAAAACATTTTATAGCCTAAAATGCAATAACGTAGCGTTACTTTAGTAAATCTGAATAAGATGGAGTAAAACTATTCCACTTGAGGAGCTTTGGCTAAAACATATTTATTTATAGAGAAAGGAGTTTTTATCTTAAAGGCAGAATGTATACTGTTTGCTGGTTTACACAGTTCTGGTTTAATAACTGCTTTGAATATGCTTTTTCAGCAAATTAATTGTTTCAGCCCCAATCTGCTCTATAAAATTTGTGCTTATTTTGAAAGAATCACCATTTTATTTATTTTTTTAAGTTTTAAAATAAATAAAAACATATGATATTTACAAAAACAAGATGGATACATTAACATCAAACGTCTGCCGTACCCGGAAGCCGGAGTCGGTCGTTGTCTCAGCGCCTTGGTTCTGCTCATCGTCTCCCTGCTGCTGACTGATGACGGTTTTACCCCCCAGAAGAGACTGCAGAGCAGATTTCACTTCGTTCCAAGCAGGCGGAGGAGGCTTCCTGGCTTCAGCAGCACCATCTGCTCCTGAACGCAGAGGGACGACATTCAGTCAACGCAGCCGACTAACAGGACATTTTAGAGCATTTGCTGCTTACTTCTGCTGACGACTTTTACTTCAACCTAGTAGTTAATTGATTATTGAAATAATCAACTAATTTAGTAATCAATTAATAGATAACTGGAGCATAGAGACTCAAAAATGCCTTTTGCTAAAACATCTTCAAAGTAGTGATTAAGTCAAAACTGTACAAAAAATGTATACATTTTGAATTTATGATTAAAAAAAAGAAAAAAAAACATTCTTCTGAAAATACTTTATACCCAGAACTCAAATGGTAAAGCTTTAGCTTGACCCAGTTCAGATTCTGTAAAAAACAAAACAAAACCAAAAAATCTACTGAGCACCTTTTGCTATCCACTTATTGATTAATCCAATCTACAACCCTATACTTTGTTGATATCAAGTGAAGCAGAAAGGGCTTTCTTATTCAAAAAATGAAATTATGTGTTTTTTTACATCTTTTGATGCAATGAATACTGTATAAAAAAGACTTTGGTTGTTAAATGAAGACTCTTCAGAATATGCCAATTTTTTTATCCGATTAATCGTCAGAATATATAATTGATAGATCAATCAATTACTAAAATAATCAGTTGTTGTTGCAGCCCTATAATGACGTTTATTATTTTACATGAAGCCAAATTTGAGCAACATTGTGGTTTAATTTCTAACTATCAGAACTTTGAGCTCTGATTATTGGTTTTTACAACAATATACGATCCAGAAAATATAATCTGTATTTTTACATAGACAGAGGTGTACCACACGGCTGTGTACAAGGACCTCTGTTGTTTAAATTTGGGCACGTTCCCACTAAGCAATGCTCTGTGCAGGAACTGAAAATAATCAGTTCATACACAAATCAGGCAAAACATTATGACCCCCAGAACTTGGATTTGGTCTGACCTACGCACCCCTTTTTCAACAAAAAAGCTTTCACATGCGTCAAACTCACTGTTTGTGATGCATGTTTGAGCGCACATTAAAAAATGTTTAAAACAAATCTTTGAGACCCACCTTCTACTGGTTTCTCAGCAGAAGACAATCTTCTTCTTTTATTCCAGGACTTTTCTTCACATTCATCATCATTACCATCATGGCCCAGATGGAGAGACGGCACCCAGTCTGGATCTGAGTCCAGCATCTCATATGCTGGTTTTCCTATAAAAGGACAATGAATAAAAAAAAGTTTCCCCAAGCTTTTTTACAAAGAGTGGCTCATCAGAAAGTGCTCCCATTTCTATGCATTAACACGTTTTTTTCTGTCCATATGCATCTAAATATCCAAAATAAGCATTCCTAATGCATAAAAAGGTTATTGTTATTTCTTTTTTACAATAAAAATAGCTTTCATGTGGGGTTTCTCCCCAGAAATGGGAAGAAGGTAAACGGCGGCAAAGTTGGTAACAATGTTGCCTTGCAACAAGGTTTTTTTTTTACCTTTACATGAACCGAATATCTTTTACAAATTTAAAATCGCCCTGCACCATTATCAGTTTTTTATTAGCATTAGATAATAAATTATAATATTACCACAGAGAAACTATCTCTAGTACGAAACGATTTGAAGATAAACTTATATGGCATTAAAAGCGACTATATGAAAGTAGAGTCGCCCTGACCAATATGGCGGCTGTGCTGTGATTAGCATTGATGCTAACATGTCTCTGGATCCTCTTCGCGCTGAGTAGAGAAATAAAGCCTGTTTGGACTCACCAGAGACAAAGTGTCTGGAGCAGACTCTCATGGAGGACTGGATGCGGTCGAAGGTGATTTCTCTGCGGCCCACGGCGGTCACCCAAGCTTCTCTCCGCCGCCTCGTTAGCTCCGATATAAGGTCGCCTTCCTTCGTTCTCCATGCAGGGAAGCAGTGGAAGCTCAGGCCGTTCAGGAGCATTCTGCCCTGGTGGTCGTGGGAGCTGCTCCCACAGTTATTCACGCAACATTCTCTGCCCCCCATTTCTGGCGTGGAACAAAACACGCAGGAAACAGCTGAGAGTTCCACCAATACTGCCGCGTTTTAACCCCGGCGACGTTCACGCACTGCAATACCCACAAGCCACAAGTATGTGACGTCACTTTAAGGATAAATAAATGGTTTTTAAAGTGGAAAATGTAAACATTTTTAGTTATTAAAAATTAGATTCAGAAAATTTATTTAAAAAAATAAATAAATATAGTTTTCCTCACCTTCTAATTGTCTATTTTCAGGGACTGGTGAGCTTTCATCAGAGAGATCATCTTCTAGACTGTTTATTTCTTTTTCAATGGCAGTGTAGGGAAGCTTCCCTGCCGTACAAGATTAAAAAATATAATTTAAGAGATGTAAAGTATTGTTGCTACACACTCGTGAACAGTAGGTGGCGGTATGCACCTTAAAGTTGCTTGCGATCCACCATAATAGAAAAGAAGAAGAAGCTTCCCTGCCTTTGCTCTTCCCTTTTGCTGTCGTGATGCTTCTGTTTGTGGCCTCTTGTTTCTCTCTGTTAGAACGGCTGTAACAACCTTGCAAAACACAGATTTTAGGCATTTTGAAGGTGGATCAACAGAAGTAAACAGGATGCATTTACTTCCTGACCTCCATCTGCATTGCATGACGTCAGTACTATGTCATCTACAACCCAATACCCACTAAATTCTAGAAATACAAAAATTATTTCTATAATCAAAACGTTTTATTTTGTATTTATAATAATGTAGTTATATGTCCATTTATCCCACTGTTCTCACTTGTATTTTTAAATGTAAACAAAACAAATAACTATTTGATAAATAAATAAATGACAAAATGGTCACAGGTTTATATTTCGGACGTGTAGATGTGAAACAGTAAAGTTTCTGTTACAATTTCAGTTATGTGAAACATTTTTGTGGTTTAATTTCCTATTCCTTTCTTTATGTTGAGGAAATTTATATTTCATCAAAATTAAATCTTAAAAACTAAGTAACTCCATTATAAATCATAAACTTTATGATATTTTATTCACTTAAGTGAGTTGTGTAGCGTATTTACCTTTTGAAATTTAATTTACTTGAATTAATTTAAGTTACCAAATTGCTTATTGAACTATATAATTTTAGTTTCATTCAGAGGAGCTGAAATCACTAAGCAGAGTTGAATTCAACACTTATGGTATATTTTATAGATAAAAAGAGCAGTTAACTGTAGAGACATTTAACTAACAAACCACTTTTGTTCTGAATATAATGTAAATGTAATTCATGTTCAAGCATTTCATAAACCTCTCAGTATTTTACGGTAATTGGAAACTAATTAAACACAATTTGGCATTGTGTTTAATCTTCTACTCATAAAATGTAATCCTAAATTTTCCACACACACAAAAAAAAAAAAAATTCATAGCAGAGGATGGTTTCGATCCATCGACCTCTGGGTTATGGGCCCAGCACGCTTCCGCTGCGCCACTCTGCTGCGGTGTCATTGCGTCAACATGTCGCTACTTAATACGTGATCACCCATGATGTGATTTTACCAAGATTAACGCGCTTTTGTTTGTAGTGTTTATCAAACTGTCAGCGCCAGTTCAAATATTCAATAGAGGACAAAAATACGCGCTACTATGGGTTGTTATTTTTATTTCTATGTATGTTTTTATGTGTTTTCCGGCCCCGCCCACACATGATAACATCTAGCGTTCAGATCGAAAGTGAAAAATATCCAGTATTTCAAAGTCATACACAATTTACAAATACACTAATACAAAGTGTATTAGTGAGCGAAAGAAACACGTCAAAACAAAATCAGAAATATTTAGTTTGCACTCCACTGACGATTTCCTTTTCGATTTCTGACGTTTCTGTTTTATTTTTTAAATTAACCTTCATTTAATTAGATAAGAATTCATAGAGTCCAATAAAGGTCTCTTTTAAGAGGGTGATCTGGCCAAGAGGTTAATTAAAATAAAACAGTAATTTTGATAAAGCAAAACAGTAGTGAACATAAAATGAAGATAAAGTACAATAATTATAAATAATAAAAGATCATAAAAAGTGGCATCCCTACTATATATTTTGTAGTTTTAGTTTTTCTTATTCCTCTCATTTTGGTTTATGAATGTAACTAGTTTTAACTATTAAGTATTTTTGTTTATAAACTTTTATATTTTGTGTTTATTCTGGATTTGTGCAGAACTTACTATTTGAAAACAAATTCACTTAATTTATTGTTCAATACATACAATAAAAACTGACAGAGACTAAGAGTTATTTGGCTATTATTTCCTAATATCGTTCCACATATTAAACAGACAGAGAGCTAATTTAAATTTATTTTTCTTAATTCATGCTATAATCAAGGTAAGTGTTACCTAAAGGTGGATTGAAAAATAAATAATTTCAGAAGATGATTTTTTTGTTTTTCACAATTTATTTTAACAAAATGATAAAATAAATAAATACAAATTGATCAAATGCTCCTAATAACTCCTCCCCATGTTCCCTACAGTATTTCCTAAACACTGCATACAAAGAATTCATCACAGAAGAGGCTCAATACAGAGGTAAGAATCCCACCAGACCAGTCACAATGTCAGGCCAACAGAAGACACATCTGGAACAGAAGTCAAAAAAATAAACACATTCCTTTCCAAAATCATTATGAAAAAATACAAACAATTATACAAATATTCAGATTGTGTAATAACCAATTTACACATTATTCAGCACACCAGGTGAACGTTTTCTTTATTCTGATCGCTACAATGCATCTCACCAAATGGAAGATAGAAAAAGACTTCTTTTCATTTTTTAGATTCTTTTTTTTGTATTTTATTTTTTTTTTGTAGTATTTTTCAGATTTTTTGCACTCAACACACCCCGATGGACTCAGCTGTGGATGAGGTAAGAAGCTGCAGGTGTAGAGGATCCAGACGGGATAAATGGGTGGATGGATGGATGCTGAGCGGGAACAACAGGTGAATGACGTCATGAACCCACAGAATACTAGAAGGCCACAATCATGACTTGATCGCTTTAAAACCGAAAGATGAAAAGCAAACCTCCTCCCCAGGACCCACGCGGAAGCCCCACAAACCGTCGATGGACGAAGCAGAAAACTCACACCACGATGATATGCAGAGTTCTTTGGATATATTTGCTTCCAGACTTCAATTAAGGAGCATTTTAGATCTCAACGCCCCGTTTCCACTCAGCAACGGCAGAGTTAAATAAAAGCTAAGCTAAAAGGAGAGCCGAGATGGCGCCAAACTCTCGCTCCACTCCGCCCCCCGGTGGTCACTCGCAGTACTGCAACAGAATCCCTCCCCCCATAATAAAAGCAAACCTCTCGGCACTGTCCGGGAAAACCCACCCTGAATGGCTACCTGAATGTGTAAACACATGCACACGTTTGGCATCGAGATGCCAGAATGTTCAGAGAAAAACAGAAAAAAAGGTGACTTAAGTTTCACATAAAAACAAAAAAACCGAAGCAATGCATAATAAAAAAGGTTGGTATAAAAACTTGCATAAGAAGGCATGTGCTGCACCACAGCGAGCACAGGTCATGCTGGCTGGGCTCAGGTTTGTTCATCCGAAATGCATTCCGGGTCATGTGACCTGATCCTGCAAACTCATCCCTCCTCCAAAATAAGAGACGGGAAGAAAGAGGGCGGGGGGGCTTTTCAGAATAAAACATAACCCATCTCTGATAATACTGATCAAACTAAAAGTGCATGACAAACGGATCAGAATGAGATGTCAGACTGCCTCTGCACAAACCCCACCCCCTATGACCCGAAATCTGAACATTTCACCAGAAAATAAAATACATATAAGGCAACTTCTAGGGATGGAGAACAGAACACTATGTGGTCAAATCAAACGTGTTGGTGTGAAGTGACGAGCTTGCATCGACTCCTGGCAGCCTGCGGAGTGGGGCGCAGCTTCCTCTGGGGCGGGGCTATTGTGGACAGGGCTCGGTGTCAGGTGGGGGGCGATCCCGGAGGATTTTGTTAAGTTTTACGAGTCACAGTGCAAGTCAAGAGACAAGTATTATCTGCTGTTTGAAGAAAGGCACTCAGAGGTACCTACTGTACAGAGGGAAGGATCCAGAGACCTGATGACCGATAGGATCTACGGGTCGGAATGAGAATCACGTCCACCCAATGGAGATTTAAACATGACAAGTGGGACCCAAAAGGAAGCGGGGACACTTGGGTTTCCTGTCTGGGTCATCCCCGTCAGATCAGCTGAACTCTACAGGACACACCCAACACACACACACACACCCTCCACACACACATATTTCTCTGGGGTGTTTGGAATGAAGGCAGTCTGTGCAGCTGATGGGAGAAAACCAGGTGCCATTGGGATATGCTGATTCACTCACAAGAGTCTGCATGATATGAATTTAAATAAAAAGTAAGACGCCCGCAACAGAACACCACCCAAACAAGAGCTCACACCCACCATCATGAGAGGAAACAGGTCTTTTCTGGGAGAGCAGCAATCCAAGAAGTGTTGGGATATTTGTCTGTTGAGCTTAGAGGTGGGGTCTCTAGCGCCTCGCTTTCATTGAGCGGTATGGTATTGATCAGTACGGTCCAGTATGCCATTTTATTGTCTTGTTTATTCATGATGGAGAGTGTTTCCAACACCAGCTGGACTCTCACTGGGCAGAGAAAGTTAAATCCAACTGCCCAACGTTGAGAACTAGTATGTCTCGAGCAATGATGTTTTTTCTGTCCCCCAATCAATGGACTGTATCACACCAGTAGCTCCACCATAACAGTGTCATTGTCCCATATACCTTCAACTGAAGGGAGTCCAGGAATGGTGCAGTACGGACTGATTTTATGGGCTGCTTTTTCATTGGAAACAGAAAAAAAGCATACCAAACTGCACCACTATGTGGTAACGATTTATAACTTCAGTCCAGTCCTTAACTTCAACTTCATATGCATCCCTTCTCCAAGACACCAAAATCAAACAAATGACTTGTTACTAGGCCTCTGCAGTACTTTATGACTAGCTAAGAAAGTAATTCAGGTGTGTTGGAGCAGGGATGCCCCTTTTGCCTTGTTTACACTGAGGCATGATCACCAGATATATTCAAGAGCGTTCCCTCCACAAGTTGGACTCTCACCAGACAGGTGGGATCAAACAGAAATGTCTAATACTGCCTCATACAAGTGCAATGACAAATGTGATTTGCTAGTATTTCTCGTGTCCCCCAAACAATGGACCGGCATTCTCAAGGGATTGTTTCCATCGCCAATTGGACTCACCCTGGACTGGCAGGGTTAAACCCTAAACACAATATTACAAGGCAACAACAAATATGACTTACTAGTAAGTCTCATGCTTATCACATATCCTCCAAATGGACTGTGGTGTGACACAAGTATCTCTGCCCTATTGTCCCATAGACCTACAACTGAAGGGAGCCTAGGAATGCTGTGGTACAAGTCGGTTCAAACAGACCAAATAGTGTCCCTAACCGCACCACTCAATGGAAACAAGGCGTATCTCCAGTCCTCAAGTTCGACTTTAGATGCATCCCTGCTCTAAGACACCAGAAACAGACAAATGTCTCGTTAACTCGAGGTACAAAGTACCATAGCAGTACTTTATGACAAGGTAAGGAGGCAATTCAGGAGTGTTGGAGCAGGGATGGATCAAAGTTACAGCAGGACAGTAGCTCTTGAGGACTTGAGTTGGCGATATATACTTCTGGACTGATTTTGTGTAACAAAAAGAATTTTCAGAGGGAATTCTCCTAAAAAAAAGTCTGAAACATTTCCTCGCATTCAGGAAGGAGTGAGCACATCGGAGAACCAAAGGAACCCCAAGTAAAACTAAAGTCTCCAGCATAAATGGAGGCAACTTTAATCTCTATTCACCTCGTCAATGTTCCAATCAGTTGCTTCGATAACCATCGGCTTCATGTTCCAGCTCCAAGCCTGACTCAGTGGGACAAACTCCTAATCAGACTCCAGCCTCAGAGTCACACCGAGGGGAAATATTGGCAATGTAAGGGGAAGTCACAGACAATGAAGAGATGCATACTCTGTTTAACTCCACGGGAACGTACAAAAAGCTCTTCAGCACTTCTTTGTAATGCAGCAAGCTTGTGCTTTAATCTCAGGAATTGTGTGGTCGTCCTTTAACCTCCAACAGATCCCTCCGTTTCTCCGGACGGGAACACGTCCTGCTGTGGTTATTGTTCCCAACGCTCTCCTGTCTCGGCCGGGACTTTGCATCTGAATCTTTCCGATGATTTGATCTTCGAGGACAGTAAGAGGACAAGTCCCTGCTGAATTTGGAAACATCATCAGGATTTTGGCAGTTCAGGATTCAAACGATCACCACCACCCAGCGGCGGCGGCGGCGGCGATGACGACGGCAATGGTGATGATGATGATGCCAGTCCAGCAGGTTCAGGAACAGAAAGCACTTATTCTGGAGACTAGGAAGACCTGAATATCTTTTCCTATAAAAAACAAACAGCCCAGATAGAGTTTGTGTGTGTTGACGTTGCAATATTGCAAATTCACATTTAGTGCTCACAGTTGACACACACACATGCTCACGCACACACACACACACACGCTCATACACACGACTCACGAATGAAAACTCAATCACTACACTGACCGACACCACTGAAAACATCTGTTAGGCTTCCGCTCCTGTTCGTCCTCATCCCGGGACCAAATCGGGGTTCAACCCAGAGTCCATCAGGGAACAACAGTCTACCAGAGGGCTGCACCCAGCCTTCATTGGGAGACCCTGGTACAAAACCTAGGACTGCAAGGAAGGTGATGATGGTGGGTGATAGGGTCAACAGAGTTGGACTATTTTTGGATTAATTTGAAGTTTCAAAGGCTTCAGTATGACTCAAAGGAACTTTGCGACTCAGTGCGAGTTCACTTTTAAAGGAAACCCAGTTCTGGATCTACATTAGACTTTCCTTCACTGGTTGGTGGGACCTTTGGGGGCCCTGAAATGTTCTCTGAACTTTTTGACAAGGTGAAATCCCCTATAAAGAGGAAGTAACTCAACAAACTGTGCTCAAGTCAAAACTTAAGCTGAAGATAAAAGTTTGGAAATATATGGTTTGGACTTCCTGCACTAGTAATGTCCTGGGGATCAAAACTAGCAAATTTAAACTACTGGCTGGCCACAAAATTCATTAAATTTAAAATACAAAAACTAGTTTATAGCAACTTTATTTAGTTTTACCTACAAAAAATAAATAACAATTTAATTAAATCTATATAATATTAAAAATCCAAAACATAAAATAGGTTTTGAACCAGTTTCTTATTAAAAGAAGAACTGACAAATGCCAATTTGTTTGGCTCATCAATTGTTTTCTATTTTGTAGGCCAGATTTTTTACCATTCTTGTCTTGTTACCATTCTTGTCTTGAAGTCAAGGGGCAGACAAAATAATATCAAGAGCCACAAATGGCACCCTGGCCACATTTTGGACATCCTTGAGTTAAGTAATCCAATAAGGCATTTGACTTCGGTTTTTAAATTCATGATCAGGCGCAACACTTTTCTAAAGATCTACAAAAGGCTGGAGTGGCTTCATGCATTTGACTCATTTAGTTTTTCATATAAAACCAAAAAGTAAAATGTTTGCAACTCCTCCTGAACTAAAGGGTGTGTCATAACTTTTCACCCAATCAAATTTAAACTGAGCTGATGCAGAATATGGGCAGAGTCTAACCAGAAAATGGGCGGAGTCTGACCAAAAAGTGGGCGGAGTCTGACCAAAAAGTGGGTAGAGCCTGGTGAGAGCAGACTAGAGAAGTAATGGGTGACAAACATCAAGTTTTGAAAACACACTTCATGGTCACATTTGCTTCATCAAATTTGTTTTGTGATGACAGCTTGAATCAAACTGAAGCCTTCGGGTTGGAACGGTCCTGACTGGGTTCTGGTTTGGTTTCAGGTGAGGAAATTAATCGAGAACTCAGACTGTTGAGCGCCGTTCCCATCAGGGTCGCCGGGACGAGGACGCGAACAGGTTCTCTTTTCAGTACACAAACGTTTACAACACTGCTTCTTGGACCAGCTCCCCCCGACAGATGTTTGGTTCCATGTTCTGGGTTCTCCTTGGAGCCGTCAACAGAACACAGGGGCCACTGTAACAGGCACACACCGGTGTGATGATGAAGAAAATCTTCCTTTGAGTGTTCCCTCCATGACGTCTATCACTAATTGGCATGATGACCCGGGTCTTCCCAGAGTCACGTGACTTGGGCTGTACATCTACCATTGACACAGTCTGACAATACAATGCAAACAAACAACATTTATACAGATTGGCAACTTCAGGGCACCGTGCGGTGCAAGCAAAGGTCTTTTTTTTCTTTTTTTAATATATATGTTTGACTTCCTGCAGCCACAAGGACACAGCGTTACTTTTTATCGTCCAAACTGCTAAGCAGAGCTGGCAAAGAATGCTGGGAGGGTTCTGAGGTTTTGCTGTTGTTGCTGCCGTCGCTGAGCTCCTCCTGCTTCTTCTCCACCGCCGTCTCTGCAGGGTTCACAGCAGATATCTTGTTCTCAGTGGCGGCGGCAGGGCTGTGGGCAGGGCATGGCGGCGGCTCCGTCGTACCGTTGGTGGTGGCAACCTTTGCAGGAGCCGCAGGAGCTGCCTCAGTCTCAGGCTTGGGCTGAACCTCCACACAAGGAGTGGTCTCTGTGTGACCCCCTAACCCCGGCGCAACCCCTGCCCCAGCAGCGGGGCAGTTAGTCAGCACTGTGCTGTTGCCGCCGTCTCCTCCTCCTGCTCCTCCTCCTCCCCCTCCTGCTGCTGCTGCTCCTTCTGTCTGCTGCTCCTCCTGTTCGCTGCTGACCAGAGAGCTGCTCACCACCGGCTTCCCCGTCGCACCGACTTCAGCTGCAGCTCCAGAGCCGACAACGACCCGAGCGCCGTCCTGCACCCGGACGTCCTTTCCCTCCGTCTCCGCCAGGGCCTGGTTGAAGTTGAAGGCTTGGATGAGGCGAATGAGATGCTTGACTTTGTCCAGGGAAAGCTGCATCTCCTTCTGACGAGCCAGGATGGTGTTTTTGGTCTCCATGCACTTCTGCAGAAAGAAACAGCAGAATCAGATCAGACAAGCAAAAATTTGTTGACAAAATTAAGAGGAAATGTAGCAGAAATGTATCATCGGATGTTATCACCTCTATAAAACAAGGAGTTTTAGTGACTAGTACAAATTCCACTAACAGATTTTTTTTTTTCCCACTTATGAGAAAAATGTCTTATTATAAGTGCAAGTGATACTGGAATATATTTTTTCATTTAAATTCAAGAGTTATTGACTTAAGCTTAGATATCTTATTGAAAAGCTGCTGTTTCTCACCGTTATGGAGTTACTGAGCTGCTTGACTCTCTGTTCCAACTGCTCGCGCTCCAGTTTCAGCTCCGAGCTCCACTTCATCAGCTTCTGCTTCTCCTCTTCTTTAGCTGAAACACAGAACAGAGTCGGCAGTTTAGCAACAGTTAAGCAAATAAAAATTATTTTAATAACTGGAACTCGTGTAAAATGAGAGAAACTTAATCAGATTTAACTTCAGACAATGACAAAAAAAAATGTCTGTCTTATTATTAACTTTAAAGGTGACCGGTTTATGATTCCTTGAACAAGTTGGGATAGGTTGACAAGCTACACAAAACATGTTCATTAAATTTTTTGCACAAAATCATTCTTAAGATTTTAGTCTGCTCAGTTCTGCCTCGGCTGTCTAAGGGCCTTTTGCTGGTTTAAATTCAAATTCAAACTGCTGCTGGCCTCAACATTGACTCAACACTTAAACTCGAACATTAAACGGGCTACAAACAGATACGCAAATATACAACCATGCATCTTTGAAAAGAAGAAGTAGAGCCTCCTGCAAAAGCAACAAGAATGCATCAATTGGTTTCTGGATGCTAGGTAGGGCTGCACCGAGCCACTTTGTTCATTTCCGATACTGATATAGATATTTGAGGTTTATATTGGTTGATTCTGATCCGAGACAGAAAAAAACAAACAGTGCTGAATTGACTTAAAATGTTTCTTTAAAAAAAAAAAAAAACTGGCATAAATGTATTAATTTACCAATTTATTTGATAACTTTGTACCAATATAGCACACTTAAATACACCAAGCTTGATCAAACATGTAAAAACAACAGTACACTGTTCGTCAATCAGGAGTATAACAGTCTATCAACAGCAAAACTAGCTGGTGAAACGTGCTGGAACTTTGCTTGGGTTGCTAGGTAACGGGGCTGGACTAGGTTAGGGTTGCTAGGTAACAGGCATGGTGCCCCTGGAATGTGACTAATGAAACTGGTCATTTTGCAAACACCAAAAAACATTATCTTATTGCCAAAAAACAGCTAGGATTTTACTTTTTTAAGTGCTTGTTCTGTTTCTAGAACCATTTGAAACAAACAGAAATACAAAAAACCTCCAAAATGTGAATTTTGCATAACAGGACCAAAAATACCTGGTTTCAACTGTAAATAACGCTATATATGAATTTTAACTTTTACTCAAAGGTTACACTGCACTTTATTACAAAACTTAGTTTGAATATCAAGCACTTTCTATGACTTTAAACAGAAACCAAGAACTTTCCAAACTTGAAATTCAAGCATTTTTGAGGCTTTCAAGCCCCCGTAAGAACTCTGAGGAAGACTCGCCTTCTTTGTATGCAATGTAGGAATGAACGATAGCCAGGGTGCCGGGCCAGGGAATGGCTTCTTCTTTTTTCAGGATCTGAGGGGAGAAGCTCAGAGGTGTCACAAAGGCTGAGACCCAGAACAGATTTAAAGAGTCGAGGTTAGCCTCCACGCTGCGTGGGACTGACAGGGAGCGGGTGATGGAGTGGATGGACGTGAGATGTCAACCTCAACTGACACAATGAATGAGACATAAGCACAAAAAAAAACAGTACTGCATCATGTGTATGCTTACAAAGTACTGAACAGTCCTACAGCTGAAACAGCATTTAATATTACAGTTAACCATTTATTAGTTAGCAATTAATCTATTGATTATTTTTGATAATTGGATAAAAAAAACCGACATTCTGCAGAAATTTCATTTAAGCCTTTTTTATGCATTAGACTTTATTTGAAAATTGCAGATAAACATTTTTGTAAATAAGAAAAAGTAAATAGCAAAGCATGTATCAGCAGCTAAAAAATACTTTTAAAATCAAAATATGGAGCGCTCAGACCTTTCTGCCTGACTCATCAACAAAGTGTATGACTGACTTTTTTGTATTAACCGACTAATACTTGGATAGCAAAAGGTTATTAAAAGGGCAGTATTATGTATTTTCCTAACACAATATGGCATGTTATAGCATAATCAAGTAACTATTTTAACTTTGATTGTTATAAAACTGCTGTATATTTCAAATATGACTAAAGAAATTTGACTTTGTAAACTAAACGCCTTGGAAATTGAATTCTGTCTCTTTAAAAACTCCTGATCTTTCAGGAAGATAACCCGTTAACATTTTTACCAGGGTTGAACTGAGAAGTAGCTCATGTAATGAGCACAGCAGGTGTTTGCTAATTGCTGTTGGCTAGTCAGAAGGAACTGAGGGGGGGAGTCGCAGAGAAAGGGCTGTTCTGTGAAGCGTAAGCTTGGAAGGAGGAGCTGCGCCTGAAAGGCAGAGCTAGGTCCACTCAGGCGTTTTGTATAACTGAATGGTTGCCATGGAGATTGAAGGATTTCTCAAACATGCATAAAAGAATCAAAGCAACACTCCAGGTATGTTTTGATGGGGGGATAACATTACAACATGATGTAAATCTCAAAAAAGTTGATTTTACATAATTCTGTCCCTTTAATAAAATATTTTTTCCACAAACTTTTAACCGGGTGAAGCTAAAAATATGCAAATCAAGTTTTGGGTAGAACATCACTTCATCTTAAATGCAAAATGTATGTACTTTTATTCCGTTCTGGGTAAATTACTGCTCAGACTGTGTAGCAAATGGCCTATTTTTGAGTCTGTAAACTCCAGTTAACGATTAATCAATTACAAAATTATTTGACGATTATTTCAACAATCAATTAATCACGATTAATCCAATTAATCGCTTCAGCCCTGACTAGAGCACAGCTAACGCTCCCCTGACCCTGGATCAGTCTCTGCTGCTGCGGTTACCTGGTCTTGGCATTTTGGACAGATCCACATGCCTTTAGGAATGGTTTTCAGGGGTGGATCCAGGCAGTCCAGGTGATAAACACGAGAACACGTGTCGCACATGAGCAACTGGCCACTGCGTCTGCACACAGTGCAGAAATCCTCGTGGATGTCTCCCTGCGAGGAAGAATTGGACCAAATCAGTTTCCGTAGGAGCCCCACCCACCCTGCATGGAGAGGCGGGGCGAGGCGGGGCGGAGGGGAGGGGGCGGGACCGTGATCTGGTTTAGTTTACAGCTGGTCTCGTTTAGAGCTCTGATGGATGTGTGTGTGTGTCTGTTAGGATGTGTGTGTTATTCATGGACTCTGTTCACTTTGTAAGGCTGAATGACAGGAAGTGATGGCTCATGGTTACCACATGGACAACAAAGTGATGGCGGTGTGTGTGAATGGGCGACAGCGGGGCTGCGTGTGACGGGGGCGTCCGCCGTCTCCCCCATCGTTACTTACGTCCCCAGAGCCGGGGCTGGGCAGGGGGAGGGGACGGACGGGGCTGGAGGGGGAGGTCGGGGTGAGGCTGCCCAGCTCCGGGACGCTGCTGAATTTGGGTGGGCGACCTGGGTGGAATGAGACAGACGACAAAGACGGAAAAAAACAAAACAAAACAAAACAAAACAAAAAAAAAAAAAAAAAAAAAAAAA
>NW_006800148.1:72906-109788 GCF_000485575.1 Poecilia formosa
AAAAAAAAAAAAAAAAAAAAAAAAAAAAAAAAAAAAAAAAAAAAAAAAAAAAAAAAAAGATGGAGAGGGGGGAGAAGACAAAAAAAACAGAGCGTCTGTATGACATACCTTGGAAAGGGAGTCTTCGTTGGCTAGCATGAATCAGGGAGCAGTGAGGAAGAGGAGTCAGAAGCACAGACAGCAGTGTTAGTGAACGACACCAGCTCCATGCAGGCTACAGACAGGCCAACACACCTGCTCAGGTAACACCTCCCAACCAAACTCACGCCCTATTTGTCTTTAACTTCAGCTACGTTCAAACTGCAGGAAAATGCGACCAAAATCCAACCGTTTCATGGCACCGATCCACTTTTTTCACTTCCAATACCGATATCTGAGGTTTAGCATCAGCCAAAGCCACATCGATATATATAAAAAAAAAAACAGCGCTGAATTAACTCAAAATGATTAAAAACAAAAAACAGGCATAAATGTACTAAGTTACAAATTTATTTGATAACCATCAGTACACCAAACTTAAATACACCAATACAATCACAAGCTTGGTCAAACATGTAAAAACTACATATTTAATTTGTTTAGTCCGAGCAATTAGGAGAAAAACAGCCAAAGTAAAATAAATAAAGAAACTGAAACGTACTAAAACAATAGGTCAACTATCTGGTCAAACGTAAAAATAAAGTACGACACACCTTTTGTCAAATGGTTTAGAAAGTGCAATTATTAATAATTCTAAATAAAATGTAAAATAAATAATATAGCATGACGTCACTCAGAGCACAAAGCATAGAATTAGACTAAATAGATCTTCACTTATATACACATTGTCACCAATACCGGATTTTGTTTAATAACGTCCGATACCGATACCCAGAGGCGCAAAAAGTGGGTATGCAGCGCATGCAACGCATAGGGGCGCAGCACCAGAGGGGGCGCCAAAACCCTGTCTGGAGGGGGCGACGCGCCGATTATGTTTTCCCATACACTCAGCGCGCCTCACGCTCCTTCACCTCTCGCACATAACGAGGTAAATGTAGCGATTTTTACACTTCACGTATCATCGCCTCGGGGGGGGGTTGGTCAGCGTCGCTCCTTCACCCTGACTTTCCTTCCCTGGAGGGAAAATAATGTGTAGTTGCACCACTGCCGATACCTATATCAGATCAGTGTGTCTCTAGTCTGAACTAGGGGTCGGTGATATATACTTCAAGTTTTATCACAATAATTTTGGTACTATTGTGATACAGTCATACATTTACCTAATAAAGTACTTGACAGTTCTTTTTTTAAAAAGAACTATAATTCTATTAAAAAGAATTTAACAGTTCTGTTTTTTTTAGGTAAATATAACTGTGTGGCATCGTAGCCACACAAACACAAATACTGCTCTTGAAAAACATTTCCATTTGCAATACGCTTCTTTAGGACATCAGCCGCATAAAAAACTCTGATTATATCACTAAACGGCTCACAGTAACTGCATTTAATAACATTTTTGAATTTACTGATATTTATTGATGTTCTTGAGAAACAGTGCAGAAAATAGCAAAAATAACATTTCTGGTCATACTGTCACTTTGGTTTTTATTTATTCACCACCAATAAATGAAATTTATCATTACAAAAATAAATCAAAATTCTCATGATAAATGCCCCTCTGTTAATCAGACTGGGTCTGGCTATAGTCTAGAATAGAACCAGAACTCACTGTAAGGTTACAGTCAGATCTGTTAATAAGCATTTGTCCCCCACTGCAGGATTCTTTTGTTTTTACTTGTTTGTTACACTTGTTTCAAAGCAAACAAGCTCTAAAATCAAGTTAAAAATCAAACTAATCTGGACCATAATCACATTTTTTTTGGTTCAGTTTCACAGGCCTCACTACTGCCAGAACACCATAATTCAAAAATTACCTAAACAGAACTCATCTTTTCCAGCAGCCATTATATAGCGGTGAAACTAGTTGACCACAAGTGCTGGCGTTCCATTTCGGTTGCTAGGTAACGGGGCTGGACTTGGTTAGGGTTGCTAGGCAACTACTCTGTGCCCCTTGAATGTGACTTATCTGGAAGTTTTTAAAATGGGTCATTTGCCAAACTATTAACTTTTGCCAAAAACGATTAAAAAAAAAAAGTGCTTGGTTTGCTTCTACAAGCAGTAGAGATGCAAATGGAAGTACAAAAAATGTACAAAATATGAGTTTGTATATTCAAATGTACAAACTCATATTTGTACAGACAAATATGACAGTTCTGAACAGTTAAAAAAATAAAAGATTGCCAAAAAAGAATGCTTTTGTTTTGTATTCTCTTCTTCTATTCTTCATGGTTCCGTATTCAAGGCTACAACGTGTTGGGAATGCAGATGCAGTGTGAGAACATGTGAATTATTGAACCCTGTGAGCTGAATATGACTGAAAATATGGCGCGGTGTACACCCAGCTTCAGATTTCATTAACCCGTCACTGAACCTGCCTTGACTGGCTAATAAATAGCGACATCTATTATCAGGCCGTGAACCAATGACAGTGGAGACTTAACAAGGCTGGAAGTTAAAAGACAAACAGGAAGTGAAGTAAATGAAACCAGGAGAGTCTGACCGTCGCCTCACCTCCACACCAAGCGGGTCAGAACCTCAGCTGTAGGTGAAGCTGACGTTCTGAGGGCACAAATGGGACCCGAGATCCATTTAAAGGTGCGTTAGCCTCTAGCTCCGAGTTAAAACGACAACATTCATCTGTTTTTTAGGTTTAAAATGCTTTCTGTTAAACCAGTATAGTCCCCCAGTCGAAGACCAGTGAGATGTTACACCAGCAGCTGCCTGTTAGTCGTGTTACAGCTGGAACACATCAGCATGACTCTCAGAAACAAACACCTTTTTCCCATTATTATTGAAATTAGATTAGACATTAGTACTGCCTTCAGATCCCAGGATGCATTTCTGTTAAAAGGTTAAACTGGATTTATGGATGTTTATCAAAGAGCTCCAGAAACCAGTCTGAACCCACCACAGCGAGCCACTCAAGCAGGAACCATTAGTCCCCCAGCACCATAGCTCAGCTGTGCTGGTTGCTGGGAGACCGAAGGAAGGGAGGAGCTTCTTATGGAAAGACCTTTTGGACTTAATTTGTACTCCACTTGGTATTTATAAAGTGTAGTGCCATTAGGTGTTAGTAAAATACCCTAGTGACGTGCAGCTACCCTCAGATTTCCTCCCATCCAATTAGTGAAGAGCTTGAGACGTTCCAAACCGAGAACCAATGGTTTTCGGTTTGGAAATGGTAGGCACATTTCCGCTAATATCGTAGCTAAATTCTTTGATTTTGCTTTCGCGTTTTTGCTAAGTTTGAAATCGGTTAGCATACACAAACCTTTTCCATTTATACCCTAACTTCATTTAAACCATTTTCCATTTAAACCCTAACTCACTTAATTCAACATGTGCTAAAGAGTTAAAGCTTTGGTTATCAACTTAAGTAATTAGACATTAATATTTACGCTCTTATTTTGAAGTGGGATAAAAATTTTACCCAACAGTTCCATTTCCTAAGCACTTTAGCGTTAGCTTCGGCTAAGTACCGTGTTGGTATAGCGCAGAACTAATGTTTATGATTAGTGATTTAGGGTTAGCACAACTAACTTTTTAATTAGCGTTACCCAATAAAACATTATAGACCAAATGGCTGTTTTTGATTAGCTTGCTTGCACCTATTGAACAGTATTAGAGTACTGTTCAATATTGTTTTAACTATTCTATTGAACCACCTGATCAAAGTGGTTTTATAAATTTGTGGACAGCAGGCTGAGGATGTTACCACACCTACATCTTCTATCACGTTCAGATTTTTAACCAAAATTTGAAAAATGAGCTTTGAAGTTCTGATTCCAGATGATTGTGTATTTGTTTTTATTACAAGGATACTTTCTAAGCTCTCAGTTCTCTCCCTGATTATTAATGTGTGCATCCGACTGCACGCCTCAATGAACACGTATGTGAACATGTTTGGATTCAACTGAACGTCGTTTAAAGCCGCAGACACACAAGGAGACCAAAGTCCGACTTCGCTGAGGTTGTTCATGGAAGCGCTCTGACAAACGAGCAGAAATCTGCCTGACGGAAGCGACAGGAAGCAGTAGAGGAAAGGAGGAGGAGTTGCACAGCGTGTTAATAAATCTAGTCTCTACAGATTGGAACTGGTTTGGACGGGGAGTCGGTCTCTGAGTTTCATACAGACCTCTCTTCCTGGTCCCCTGGTGCAGAGGGCTGTTCAGGTAACTCACTGCACTCTTTTTCCTCTGAAACAAAAACAGAACAACTGGATCAACAGCAGATTTTATTTGTTATGACTTCCAGGTTTAGCGTCCAAACTAAAATGAAAATTTGCAGGTTAACCCAGAAGGAACAAAAGTTATCATTAATATACATAGTTCACCTATAGTGAACTATGTAAATGTGCAAATGTGCAAGGTGCAGCAAAATCAGTCATGTTAGATTGTAGCAGTCATAAAAAACATCAGCATCCAGGAGGGATTGATAACAGGTCTGATTAAAATAAACCTGTGTGCTCAAATCGACGATACCTCGGGCTCGAAAACGGCTCCGCTGTACACCGGGTTGGCCGTCGTTCTCCTCTTCCTCTCCTGCCGTTTGCTCTGGATCTCTGAGAGGACAGAAAGCAGAAGTTTCAAAGCCGAAAACGTTTGTTTTCCAGCGGCTTTTGGACCAGCAGCCGCCCGGAGCGCCGCTCACCTTCCAGGTGGTCGTGTGTGACGAGGCCCAGAGACACCATGAAGGCCAGTTTCTGAAGGAGGAAGAGCGGTTTTATCAGCAACACATGAAGGAGTTCAAATTTGGATAAACCAAGAGAAAACGTTCAATATGATGAGTTCTGCTGGTCTCACCTCGGGGTTCTCCTCCTTTTTGGGTCGAGGAGGTGGAGAGAGCGGCGGAGTGGAGGAGGACGGCAGGCTGACCGCGGCTTTCTGTTCTGCTGCTTCCAGTTTAACAGTCTGCTGAGAGGAGGATGAGGAGGAGGAGGAGGAAGGTGACGACAGCAGGTTAAGGTTTGGAGAGATGAAGAGCTGCAGGAGGATAACCAGGACCCATGAGAAATTACCCTGGACTGGAAGAACTCACATGGTGCTTGACATAAAATCCAGACTGTTCGTGTAGTTTACAGATATGCAAATAGCACCCAGACTGCACCAATGGCTGCGTTTCCATACAACATACAACTGTCCAAATTGGAATTATGAAAATAAATCTGCTTAAAGTTGGAGTGTGTATCTTTTTATAACCAAATATTTTTTTTACATATTTGTTGAAACTGTCAGTGTGTTGACAGTTTGATTTGAGATGGTCTGAAAAAACAAGCTGCAAACTGGAAGCAGCCAATCAGAGCCAGAGGGAGGGACTTAGAGCTGCTAATCACCCTCTGTAGCGCTGCTCATACCCAGAGGTGAGCAGAGTACCCAAAAATTGCACTCAAGAGTAGCATTACTTCAACATATTTTTAGTCAAGTAAAAGTAGCTGTCCAACAAATTACTCTTGTGAAATTAGAATTTTGAAATTGTGTTTTTTCCAGATTAGTGAAATATTAAAGTTTTGTGCAGGTTTGTAATGGAGACGCAGCTACTGGAAAGTAGCACTCTGATAGCCACCATGGACTCTTACCTTGGGTTCAGAGATCAGGCTGCTGATCTGGATGGGCGGAGCTGGAGGCGGGGGAACGGGGAGAGGGGCGGGATTAGTCAGCGCCTGGGCGGGGCTTGCAAGCCGCGTAGGCGTGGCAGTGACAGGCGTGGTGATGACGATGCCGGTCAGCGGGGTGGCGCCCGTCTTGCCGCACGGCTGCCCGTTCACAATGCGGACCTGGTGGATGGGCGCAGCCGAGGTCGCCAGCTTGGTGGCCAGCATGACGGGCCTCTGCAGCAGCTGGGGGGCCGCCATCATGGGCGGGGGAGGGGCCGGGGCGATGGGGACGTTGGTGGGTGTGGCCAGCCTCGGCCTGACCTGTTGACGAACAAACAACCAATCAGGAAACGGCACCTGTGGAAATCAGACATGGCTGGGTAACGACTCGGAGATCTTCAGGCTGACTGGTGCTCCTGAAACCAACTTCCACAGGCTTCCAGGATGCCGAGTATTCCCAAATATTCCCAAGTATTTGTAAATATTCCTGAGTATTCCTGTTCTCCACTGTCGGATATTCAACCTGTTCTGATCTAATCATCCTCTTTGTCAGCGTTAAAGCTCCATTTTGTGCTGTCTGATATTTTCAGTTGCGTTTCCTTCACGTCTTCAGCTGGGCAGGTATCATATCACCATGGCAACAGAAATGTGCAAGACTCATTGTAGGCTGATCTAGGGCTGGGCAACAAATCAATTTTTGATTTTTGGAGATTACATTTTTTTAAAAATTGGGATTTTTTTTTAACAATGAATCCCTTGGGTTTCAAAAGTTCAGAGTGATGTCAGCGCACCCATGGCGGCCATCTTGTTTCATGTTTTACATCTTCTACTTATTTGGACTTTGAATTTAGGTCAACTCTATCATAGAATATAAAGGTCAGGCTAAGATATTTAATTCTGAGAATAAAGTCATAATGTTGCCAGAGTGCAGTGGTCATATTAGAAGAATAAAAGTTATAATTTTATGAGAACTCCAACAGGCAAAAAAAAATTATTAATATAAGGAATATTATGAAGTTATGTTTTATGCTACCAGTTTCACATACAGGAAATACTTTACCTTCTAACAAATCAGTATCAAATTATTAATAGCAAAGCTTTGAAGTGATTGAGCAACGAGTAAATTTTTAATCCACATCGCCCAGCTCTAGGCTGATCACTACAACCAGGTTGTGCTGCTCATTTCTACCACTTTGTCGCCTCCTGGTCTCTGCAGTGTCTGGTGCAGTTCATACTACAGACACCAGGGGGCGCGGCGGCTCCCTGAGGCGTTACTCAGCTCAAACATTTGCCAACATTTCCGCTTCAACTTCCAGGATTAATTAAAAAAATAAATAAATCAAAACACACACAAACAAACAGCCAGAAACTGAAAAAAATACCAAGAAGCTGCAGGAGAACAAACCGTCACCACGATAAGGTCAACACACACACACGCACACAGAGTCAGAGGGGGTCACGACCCCTCCACAACCACCTGCTCACGGGTCAGTCGGAAAAAAAACAAAAAAGAAGCACAACACGAGGAAAAGGGATGAGGCGGCACAGAGAAACGAAGTTTTAGTGCCACGGAGCAAGGCAGGAGAGTTTGCTTTGCTGCCCTCTGCTGGAGAGTGAGCACATCACCTCAGGTAGGGCCACACACACTGGTCTGAGGGGAGAGGGGTGGGGGGAGGTCAGGTTGTGGAGGCGGGGCTTCTGGGACGCACCTGTGGCTGAAAGGTGGGCCGAGGCGTCAGTCTAGGAGGAGGGACAAACTGAGGAACTCTGATTGGCTGGGCGGAGGAGGAGGTGGTGGTGGCCTGCAGCTGAGACAAAACCACAGCAGAATGTGTGTCTGTGGGTCTGACACCCCCACAGCTGTGAGCTGATCAACCCGACCGACAAACCGACCAACCGACTGCTGCCGTCACAACACGACTCTCCTCTGAGATGCATCCGCACCGACATCGGTTTAGCTTCGTTTGTTACACAAAGCCAAAACTCTGCGTTTCTTTAGAGCTTTATATGGCAGACCACCACAAATTAGTTTAGTTAAAGGGGCAGTACCATGTGTTTTCCAGGCACATAGTGCCATTTTAAAGAACAATCAAGTAACTACGTTAACTTCAGTTGTTAAAAAAATGTTCTAAAAATCCTCTATATATCATAATTTAATGCGTTGAAATTGGGCCTCTGTCTCTTTAAGATGTCGTGCTCTTCAGGAAGTCATCACAACATTGCTCTTCTATTAATCCTTTAACTTTTTTACCAGCGTCTCACTGAGAGGCAGCTCCTATGAGCTCAGCAGATCCACCAGGTGTTTGCTAATTGCTGCTGGCTAGTCTGAAGGAGTATGGAAGGCTGCTCAGAGAGGTAGAAACTTGGGAACTGCAGCTTTAAGGAGGAGCAGTGCCTTGAAGGCGGGGCTACGTCCAACCAGGCATTTAGCATAGCTGTATGATTGCTATGGAGATTATAGGATTTCTCAAACATGAAACATTCAAAGCAACACTCTAGGTATGTTTTTGATGAGGGAATACTATTATAAACATGATTTAAAGCTTTAAAAAAGTAAATTTCACGCAATACTGCTCCTTTAAAAGAAAAGGAGACATCAAAATCTGCAAAGTGTAGCATGCATTTGTACATTCAACCACCCAAGCTTTGGGAAACAATTTTCTCTTCATTCTTCTTTGCAAAATTGTTCTTGTACTTAGAGAAAATCTGGACTTTGATGTCCATAGATTCTCAGGTGGATTTAGTTCTGAACTTAGACTGGGCCATTGTATGAATATATTTAATATCTAATCTAAATAAGTGGTGTCCAAAGTTTTTGCCTTGGGGTCCAAGACTGGGAAGTTTAAACTACTGATGGGTTACAAAATTTATCAAATTAAAAATGCAAAAATTAGTTTGAGATTTTATTTTTGTCTAACTCTACATTTTTTAAATGAAACTTGCATACTATTAAAGATCCAAAACACAAGAAGGACTCCTCCTCAACAATAATTGTTTTTAAAATTAAATCTGTATACCATCATAAAGCCTAAACAATTTCTAATTTTATGAATCATTAGTTTTCTACTCATTGGCCAAATTTTTACCATCTTGACTTAATGTCAGGTGGCAAATAAAATCACTTTAAGGGCCACAAATTTGTTAATATGACAAGCCTAAATTTAAATGCACACCACACTTTTCAGACTAGCTTCTTGTGAATGCTGAGGCTAGTTAGCATAGCCACTGACGACAGCTGATAAACGCTTTCTTTTTTCCTGTAACTAAGTTGTTTCTGTGCCGTTAGCACATTTAGCAGTGAGTACATGAGGTTGGTTGAGGTTGATGTATATCTACATTAACGTTTTGTGCGATCTATGGGGGCCTGTTGGTGGAAACTCACTTCAGAGGGTAGGTTTAAGGAAAGCTGCTGCAGAGTTGGGGAAAATGGATTCCTTTGTGACAAACAGCAAATGGTGAGCAGATCAGAAATAAACCGTCTAATTTCTGCGCCTCATGGACTCCATCTGGCAGCAGCTGAACAGCCACCACTCATACCACAGCCTGGCAGAACTCACTCCAGACGTGGCGAGCCTATCTGAGGTCCGGGAGCGTCTCACCCGGCGCTCACAAACTGGCCCTGGAGCCACGGCGGGACGTACTCACCACCACGGCATTCTTGGACACCAGCCGCACGGGCTCCGAGCTCTGATTGGTCAGCCGGCTGGCCACCTGCAGGTTGATGGGGACGCTCTGCGAGTCGGGCTTGGTGATGGCTGTGGTTACCATAGCGACGGTGGGCGGACGCTGCGACAGGATGGCGCCGGGCAGGGCGGGCGTGGCGGCGGCTTTGAGCAACAGGGTCTTGGCGGTGAGGACCGGCGTGACCGTCAGCGTCTGTTCAGAGAAATTCACCCGGATTAACTCGGACAACAACGGGATTAAATCTGAAGAATTAATAAGAGTTAAAACATTTAAAGCTGCAGTATGTAACTTTTGAAAAAAAAATATTTTGTACATATTTGTTGAAACTGTCACCACGTTGCGACAGTATGAGACAGATAATCTGCGAAAAAAATTGAGCTCTTCTGATTCTCCCAGTGCTAACAAGAAACAACCAATCAGAGCCAGGGGGTGGGTCTTAGTGCTGTCAATCATGTGCGTCACTGCTCATCTACCATCTCGCTTCTTCCCTTGCTCTCTGCAGCTAGCATACTATGGAGCTAAATTACTGCCATAAAGTTTGTCCCCAAAAGAAAATAAATAAATTTGAAAATGAAAAAATAAATAAATAAATAAATAAATAAATAAATAAAAACCTTGAATTTGAAGAGCAGTTTTGAAATTGTTTTTCCGTTTCAAAACTTTATTTTTGGTTTCAAGCTTTTTATAATTTCAAAATAATTTTTCAAGCCCAAAGTTTTAAATTTTTTTGAACAAAATTTATGACCCCAATTTAGCGCCATACCAGAGCCTGTTGTGATGCTAAGGCTAGTTAGCATGGCCACCGATGGCAGCGGATAAACAGTTTTCCTGTAACTGTAAATTGTGTTTTGACCATTAGCACATTGAGCAGCGAGTATAAGGTTAATTGACAGCACAAAGACCCTCTTCTTGGCTGTGATTGGTTGTTGTGGTGAATCAGTCTTTTCAGAGATTCGATTGTCATGACATGGTGACAGTTTTAACAATTATATAAAAGAGATATTTTTTATACAAAAGTTACACACTGCATCTTTATAATCAATAAAATATTATCAAACTGAATTGAATCAGAGCAGAGAGGTCACCCACCTGCTGCAGTCCTCCAGGTATCTGCTGGCTCTGCAGCAGGTTGGTCGGCTTCAGGTCGCCCCCTACTGGAGCAGTTTGAACCTGCAGCTGCAGTTTGGCCTCTGGTTCCTGCTTCACCAGCAGCTCCTTCCTCAGCTGCTCCACCACCTTTTTCTGAACACAAACAAAACAAATAAAAATCTGTTTTCTCCTTTATTCACCTCTGAAATGTCCACATGATCAAACCAACCCTCTGCAAACACTTTTATTTATTATAGTTTGTTACTTTTATACAAACACACAGAATCAGTCAGAGACGCATTCAGTCCATCAGGAAGGAACCATGATGAGCAGCAACAGGAACTGGGCTTGTGTTAAACCCAACCTGGACCAGAACTCCTCAGTTCCAGAACCAGAAGGCTCTTTTCAGTCCAAACTGAAAACATTCAATCAGTCTACTGATTATCAATATTTCTGTTAAGTGTTAAATGATCTTCTTCTTTTATATTATGACATAAATTCATGAAGAAGACAAGAAACAACAAGTACAAGGAAAGAATAAAATAAGGATACAAAGAAAGAAGGAAGAGGAGGGAAGGAACATTATAAGGAGGAAGGTGTTGAAAAACACAAAGAAGAAAAGGAAGGATGGGTAAAAGAAAGGAGGAAAGGAATATTACAAGAAAGGAAGTCGGTAAGAAAAGAAGTTCTAGACAGTGGGAACAGGAATAAAGTCTGACAAAAATTTATTTCTAATCCATAATTTCTTCTTCCACATTTCTCCAGCTCATAAAAAACTACAGAAATCAGATTCTGGATTATTCCAGACTGCAGGAATGCCAAATGTCTCCTTATATTCCCTGAAAGAGAACTAGGTATGGAAGAAAGCAAACATCAGAAGAAGAATCCAAGTTAGCAAGACAGCAGCTCAGAATCAGAAGGTCACATGGAAACAGGAAGCTGAGGAAGAGGCCCATCTGTTGCTCGGCAACAGCATGAGGCAAACGCAGCGACGGCAGATCGAAGACCGACTGAGAGAAAGAAACAGCAGAGAGTCCAAGGCTGACCTGCAGATCACACTTTCAGAGTGACCATTCATTCACTTCCTGGTTCAAACCAGGAAGTGAATGAATGAACTCCAACCAATCAGAGGAGGAGTTCAACACAAAGACCGACTTGGACAGAAAAACAGACAAAACCAGGAAATGTGGTGACTTAAAACGGTAGTTTAAACCAGAAACACCAGATTTAAGTTAAGGTGATAAATTGATTTGATCAGTTAATTAAATTTTTGGTTTTTGAAGAATTCATTTTTGTAAAATTGGGACTTTTTTCCCACTAATGCACTCCTTACTTAGTACAGCGTGATGTCAGGGCGCTCAAGGCCGTCATCTTGTTTGACAGCTTATATTTTTTGGGCTTTGAATTGAGATTACAGAAACAATAGTGTCAAAATAATGAGCATAAAGTAATAAAGTTACCAATTTTACTATTTTATAATTTTTTTTGCTGTTTTAATGTCTTGTGAGTGTATTTTACAATTTACAGCAGAGATAAAATAAAAAATATCACCAAGTTTTCTGGTATTTAGCAAATACAAATAATTTTTGTAACTAACTGACCTAAAACAAGAAATATTTAGTCTGTTTTAACTTTAGACTAAATATGAGAAAAATGTACATGTGTATTTTTATTATATTTAAATATCTAGTTTCAACTGTACATAACATTTAATCAAACGTTACATTGCACTTTATTGCAAAATTGTACAGTTTGAATATCAAGCATCTTCCAAACCTTAAACTAATTAAAATTCAAGAATATTCAAGGATTTCCAGCACCTGTACAAACCCTGCTGAGGTTTCAGCTTCATTAGAGAAGCATAATTAAGACGAATGGGAGGTTTGACCCACAGATATGAAATAAAACTTCAGATTAAAGCAGCTTTTCACAATCCAGCGTCTCCATCCTGTATGATGGGAACCGTCTGATCTGTGCATTTCACCTCAGAGTCCACACTCATCACAGCACAACAAATAAAAAAATCCAACCTGCAGGGAGCGGACAGAAATAGAAACGCTCAGAAAGATGATAAAAATAGATCTGCAACCAACAACAAAGACGCTTCAGCATCAAGTCTTCAGAAGATCCTGAAGCTCAACTAAAAAAACCCTCCAGTTTTTAAAGAAAAATCAATCTGAAACGACAACTCCTGCAGCTCATTTACATTATTACTCACATCATCATAAAGAAACACACACCCAAGAACAAAAAGAAACTGCAAAGAAATTACGGCAAAGCCACAATCAGCCATAAAGAGGATTAAAAGAAATACAAAAACAGCATTAACATAATAATTAAGCCAAAAAAAAGCATAGAAAATCTGTTAACCTGCAGATAAACTGAAATGTCAGCCAGAAAGAGAGAAAAAGACTAAAAATAAAAATCACTTCATATAAAATCCAAACAATATGAATTTCTCCTTTAAAACTGAGGAAATCAGGCTTTAGACTTCTTGATTATTTTCAGAATAAAAGTCTGAGGTTCCCATCTGCAGAATGAAACCAGGAGAACATTGAGATCATCAGCTCCAAGTCACACATCAGAACGGGTCAAGAATCTCTGGTTTGTCCTGAGGCCAAACTAAACGTCCACGGAGAGGTCATAAAGGTCACAGAGGTCAGGGGTCAGCAGAACTCAGAGGAGGTCCCAACGTCTCGGTATGTTATGAAGATCAACATCATCCTGTCACAGAGTTTAATTCAGTTAAAGTTACCAGATCACTGGTATCGACAAGGAAGGAGGAGAGGAAAGAAGGAAGCAAGGAAGTAGAAAGGAAGGATTCAAAGAAGGAAGAAAGAAAACAAGGAAGGAGGGAAGAAAGGAATGATGCAAAGAAGAAAGGGAGGAGAGACACAAAGAAGGAAGGATGAAAGATGCAATGAAAACCTCAAAAGAAAGGAAGGATGCAAGCAAGAAAGGAAAGAAGGTTGGAAAAAAGGAATGCAGGAAGGATTCAGAGAAAGGAAGGAAGGATTGATAGAAAAAGAAAGAAGGGTACAAATATCTGTATAAGCAGAACTGGTCCAGGCAGCAGTAGAACTGGTCCGTATTGCCCAGGTAACCAGCAGGTTGACCCGCCGTGACCCCTGACCTCCAGGTGAGCTGGTCTACCTGTGGACTCACCTGCTTCTCGCTGAGTGCTGTGATCTTTGCCTGGAGTTCGTGGAGTTGCTTCTTCAGATCTGCGTTCTGAAACAAAAACAAAGCGGGTCAGGCTGAGCAGAACCGGACCGGACAGGATCCCGGACCGGACTGGACCCACAGAGAGACCTGCTGGGTTTTACCTGCGGGTCCTGCTTCATTTGAGCCACCAGTTTCTGCAGAAGGAGAAAAATAAGGGGTCACAGCAACACATGGTGGTGGCAGCGGCATCCTGCGGGTGTTGGACCCGGAGACTCACCTGATGGATCTGGATCTCCACCTTCAGAGCCTCCTGTAGCGTCTGTAGTTCCATCATGGATCCAGTCAGTCTGCCAGCCGATCGATCAGCCTGGAACACAAACCCGCCCGGTTACCACTTCCTGTCTGCCGATGACAGCTTCCTGTCTGAGCGGTCAAAGAGGCGCGGCGTTTTTACCTGAACACCTTCTCCAGTAGGAAAACCATCCAACTGAAGCATTAAAGTGCCGCTGAAAGTATAAAAGGAAAAGTATTAAACTCTGGGACCGATTTCGGATTTATTAGGAATTAATACTGGGTGATAAATCGATTTTATTAATCTGATTATTGGTTTTTGAACAGGCTGGTCACAATAAGAAATAAATCAGTTAATAAAATGATAAATTAAAACAATGTCAATAATTTCCATTTGAATTATTTACAGTTTTTCTCCTTTTACCAAAAACTGGATGATCAGTTCTCTGTAAGCTCTTTTTTAGAAAAGAAAGTGAAAAACACCACTAGAACTGTGGCTCCTGATGTCAGAGGCAGAGAAAACCCACAGCACTCGAACACACCACGGAGACCACACCCTGCTGACATCATCTGAAACCATTTTTAGGTCCTGATGCTGCAGGTTTTCATTTACATCAGCGGTTCTAAACGCTTTCTGAAGATCTTTCTTTTACTTTTGGCTGATTTTTCTCTGTTTCAGTCCAGTGGAAGACAAAGTAACAAATATAAAACATAAAACTCCCTCCACATCTGAAAGTCCTGTTTTTAAAAGACAGCACAGATAATTTCCCATTCAGATAAATCATCTGTACTGCTTTAAAAAATTTTTATTGGAACTAAAATATGTTACATTTGAGATGTTCATGGTAATAAACAACCAAAATATCCAGTTTATTTACTTTCCTTTGAGTTTAGGAGCTTTTTTTTTTTTTTGACAGGATGATGAAAAGTCCCTCTAAAAGTTATAGCTGAATGAACTCAACAAAAAAATAAAAATGTACAGTGTTTGAATTAAGACTTTAAGCATTGTTGTTTTTATTAAACAGGACTCACCACCTGGCTGTGGGACTGGACTCCACCCCTCTGTGCTGCCCTGGAAAACACATCAAACGCACTCCATCACAAAATCAGTCTGCACTTTTATAAAGGACAACAAATCAACAGTTTTCCATTAAAAGAGAATAAAGAAATGTCTTTCAAAAAAAAATCACAAAAAAGACATTAGGCTCCATGTGTTTGCAACTAATCTAAAGATATTAATCTTTTAAGATCTTTAATTATTACTACAAACATGAAATTAATCAGTTATAACTCATAATCGGGTTAAAATTTCATTATATTTAACTAGAAATCTTCCTGTTTCATCTAATGGTCTAATAATGATTTTACACAGCGCCCCCTGCTGGCTGCTTACAGGTTAGATAAAATGAGTTTCATTTACAGAAAGAAATGTCAAAATCCTCTGAAGGTCTGAAACGAAACTCATCCATCAGCAGGAAAATAAATTATTCTGGAGAAAATCTGACAGATTTACAGCTGGAAGTAAAACCTAAACAAACCCGCTTATTTTTATTACACAGTCACAAAAAGAGAGAAAAGTTAGAGTTAAAACAAGCAAAGAAATAAAAAAATCAGCTCAGATTTTATTACCTGTTTGAACTCTGCGACTTCTTTTTCTCATTTAAAGGCAGATAAATCTGACTCAGTCTTTATTTTAAGCCTCATGTAGCTGAAAATAACTATTTGTACAAACATTTTCTAACCAGAGAAATACTGCAGGAACGCTTCAGAGAAAGTGCAACACTGCAGAAACAGAAAACCGCTTTAAACTGTTTATTAATAATAAATATTCCTCTGAAAATCAAGATTTTCTTTAGAAAAACTAGAAAAAAAAACTTCATAAACAGTTAAAAAAAACAGTAAATCATAAAAAATAAAAATAATTAAAGTTAATTAAAAAAAACAAAACAAGACAATCCAGAGATAAAGTTTATCTAAAACTAACCAGGAGATGCTGAGTAGGTTGCTGGTTCAAATCTGCTAAAACGATTCTTTAAAAAAAGATAATATTTTTAAAACTTTATAATTTTCCAGTTTGTTTCTCATTCAAGCAGCTTCAACCTTTAGAAAAAAAGTTAATTTTTCCCATTTTCTCCAAACACATCAACATATGAGGTGTTTAATCTCAGAATCTACAGATTACCAAATCCAACAACTAAGATCCTGGAGGCCAACATGTTGAACTCATAATCTAATCTGGCAGATTAAACCAACATCAGAGCAACAGGAGCACAGTCCAGTTATGTTTTCTATCCTTACATCACTTTAAACATTTTTATTGTTTTCTAGACTTTACGGTGCAGCAGAGACCCTCTAGAAAAAGGCATGTCCAAACTTTCAAAAATATAATTTTTAAAAACTAAAATAACAAAAAATGTTGATTTTTTTTTTTTACCTGCTCAACAATAAACTAAGTATGAACTATTTTAATTAATCAGATTTTATTGTGGGAACAGCATTGTACACCCAAAATTTTTATTTATTTTTCTTATGTTTTCCTTCCAGTTTTGATTATTATTCTGGACTTTATTAAAGAAAACTGGAAAAAAAAATATTCTCAGTTATTAAAAAAATTTAAAAAAACGTTTCCCATTTTTAGTTGAGTTTAAAAAAAAAAGATGTGTTTTTAAAGTTTAAGTCAATGAGCAGATGTGGTCCTAGTTACCATGACAACAGAAGGAAACTGATTACTTTGTGTTGCATCTGACGTTTTTATATGTACATTTTGATTTAAAAGTTTATTTAGATTTGGTTAGAAAAGAAAAAAAATAGTAAAAAGAATTTTAAACGTGTGAATCAAATATATATTATAGTGAATTTATTCTTTACTTTCAGCTAGAAGTACAATCTCTCAGACCCCACACATCCTGGACACAAATCATTTAGATCAACAGTTTGCATATTTGGACTAATTCAACCTCATCTTCCTCTTTTGTAAAAATGCTCCATGTACTTTTAAAAATATGTACTTTCATTTCCCCTCATAGTTGTCTTTATATTAAAGATGTCTTAACTGACAGAAAACATTCTTTGTTTCTGTGCAGAAATGTGCGAATAAAGTCGGTTCTGGCTCTGAAACGGTCAAGTCAAATCAGATTATTGTTTTAAATACCAAAAATACAACTAATACAGAGACAGCAGTAAGTTTGAAAGTGAAAAGTACTTTCTAGCTGCTTTTACAGCCATGTCGTTTTTTTAAAGGCATCATATTATTCTTTTAATGTTTTTATTTTATTATTATTATTATTATTATTATTATTATTATTGTCTCGGTTTTGTTTTGTTTTTTTTTACTGTGCTTTATGAATAAAATTAACTAGGTTTTTAAACACTGTTGTAAAGAAATAAAACACTTCTTATTCCTGGTGAAAACAGTAAAATATTTACATTTTACTTAGAGATAAACATCTGTTAGTTCCTCACAAGAATGAAAAAATAATAATCACTGTAAATCAAAAGCAAACAAAAATACTAAACTGAATATTACTTGACATAAAAGTACTTTAATACTTTGAAATTCTGTCTGGATTTTTAATACTTTTTTTTTCATTGCTAAACTTAAAACATTTTTTAAGTGATAAAGTTTTGTTTAGTTGAGTCAAAAATAAGAGTGAAACTTTGAGACAGAACTGAACTTTAGTGGCTCTGACACTAAAACCTTAAAGTTCTTCCAGAACCAGGAAGTTTTTACCAGAAAACTTTCTGCAATACTTTATTCTTGCTGAGGTCTAGTACAAGTATTAAAACGGGGCGAAAGTCCAACAAGTTGCTCCAGATGTGGAAAACTGTCATACTTTCACTTCCAAAGTATTGTACTTCATTTTTTCCACTGAACTTTCCCGTCCTGAAACCCAAAACATCCCCAACAATCAGCGTCAGAACTCTGTTAGAACATTTGCATGTGAAACGTAAAACCAAGCAGGAGGGAAGTAAAAATACGCAGAAACTTTGTCACTTCAGTATTTGAATATCAACTGCTGTTAAAAGAAAGTACATCACCTGACAGCAGTACTTTAAAAATACTTTATAACAACACAGAGGCATTTCTTTCTCAATCTGAACTATTTTAATTAGATAAAAATACCTGAAGCTTCGTGAGAATCTGTTGAAAATTCTTAAAATGATTTAAGCTTCTTTTTCCAGTTAGAAACTACTATACTATAGTACTACAAGGTACTTTCTAAAACCTGTTAATGAACATTAAAAAGCATTTTAAAGTTGTGCACTGTATACTGTTGAGCCCTGGAGTATTTAAATAAAGTAGGCAGGATGTGGTTTTATTGTAAAGCAGCAGAAAATCATCCAGTAATACTTTTATCAGAACTTTAAACCCGACTCAGATCAGCCAGATTGAAGTACTTTCAACATTTCCTGTAAAATGAACTACAGAAAAATAAAAACAAAATGGAACCAAGATGATCAAACTGCTCAATATATGAAGTACAAAGTAGTACATTTACTTTTAAATGTAATACTGTCAGTTTTATGCAACCTGCTGTCTTTAGTTTCACAAACTGGAACAGTAACTGTGCTAAAAGAAACAAAAGTACACAGATAACTGTATATCGCTGTGTACTTTATTAGTACTCTCTGCAAAAATAAATCACTAAATATTTCATTTTTTAATCCTGAATTTTCTTCCGTCCACAGAAACAACCAGCGTAAAAACCAGAATTCCCAGTAAAACAAACTGGGAAGCAATAATAAAGTAATCCAGGATGAAAATACCTCAGTTTCACAAGTACATCATTTATTCTAACAAGAAGTAAAGTAAAAGTATTGTTTTTCTTTTTTTAATGAAAATGTTGAATAAGTTCTGCTTCCTATTAACTACTTTCCAAAAACACAGCAGTACTTTAAAGTACTTTGTTTTGACACTTTAAACTGCCAAATATTTGTTTACGTCAGTGGACTTTAACAACTTACACTCTGATAAAACTTACCATCAATAAAAGTTACTTCAATATTAAACTGTAAATATAAATAAATCAGAATTAAACCAACTGTATTTGCGTTTGAAACACAACTGACAGATACTTTTATTAGTACTGAGAACTATTAAAATAAAGCAAACTAATAAAGTTGTATTATTTTTTTTATCTGAATCTGTTTTGTGCTCAAAGAGAAACCAGAAAAAAATCCAGAGCTCCCAGTAAAAAGTACTGGGAAGCAATAATAAAGTACTGCCAGATAAAAATACTTCATTTCAGTTCAGATGCGGTGCAATCTGAATCTAAATGTGAAAAATTGCATGTTTTTTACCCTGAAAGTAAGTAAAAGTATTGTTTATTGTATTTAAAATGGAAAAAATACTTAAGTTTTGCTCTATAACAACTAATCTCTACATACACTGTAGTACTTTGAAGAGAATAAAATGTACTTTGTTTCTTAAAAACACTTTACAATTTTCTCACTAAAATATTCTGGAGGAAAAAATTACAAATTAACTCAGGATAAAAATACTTTCAAAGTGATTTAATGAGGTACTTTCATAAAATCTATAGTAAAAATCACAGTTTCAAGGTCTGAATCAATATATTTACTTTGAAGTGCAGGAAAGTACAAGTACAGCTTTTTAAAATAGAAAAATACTTTAGTACTTCTGTTTTTCCAAGTACAATTTAATGAAATCCATGCAAGTAGTACTTTAAAGGAACAAAGTACCTTTTAAAAAAAAAATTTCTTGGAAAAAAGTCGAGTATTTAGATTTAACGCAACTGAAACTCAAACCAGGAGGATTTTACCAAATATTTATTTGACTTTATTAAAGTATTTTTAATTTTTTCACATCTAGAGCTTGATGGAAAAGTTATAATAACTTATACAAGGCTTAAAAACTAATAAAATATAACAAACTACAGAGGTTTGTAATATTTTCAAACATAAATATGCTTTAAACATGCAGAAAAAAAAACTGAATAAATTTAGTATTTTCTGTTAGATGTACTGGAAAACAATGAAAGTATCCCAAAATACTTCAGTTTTTACTTAGTTATAAGCTGAAAAGGGGAGTTAAAGTAGAATATATATTAAGTTTACACCAAATATTTAAATATTTCTGCTGTCAGAGTACGTCTAAATAGTTTGTACACATTAGTTCTCTAAAAACAGATTATATTCCCTAGTTAAATCTAAATAAATAAAAATATTGATGTCAATTGAGAGCTAAAATGTATAGATTTAATGATGCATTTATATTAAAAGGATTGTTTCTGTCTTACGTTTGGTGGAAAACAAAAGTCCTATTATCAGTACTACATTTAACTACTAAAATACAACAAACTACCAGGGAATCCTCACAGAGAAAATGGGAAAAAAGTCCAGTATTCCCACTGGAATATATTGGGAAACAATAACAAAAGTAGATTAGAATAAAAAAATAATCACTTTTCTTTATAGAAGCAGGAAAAGATTGGTCTTTATTGTTATTGTAAACCCGCAATGATGCTTCATGAGCTCTGAAATTAAATCCCAACAGCTGCTGGAAACGCCAGCAGCTCCAGATTACACTCCAGTATTCCCAGTGACGAGGGAATAAAAGTGAAAGCACCAGGTTCGGCGTCCCGGACGGGATGTGGTGTAATTAAGCTGATTGGGTCGGAAAGTTGTTGGGATATAAACTTCCATGAAGCCGCATGCCGCCGCAGCAGCAGCAGCAGAGGCCCGAAAACACCAAGAAGTGAGGCTAAGATGGAGGGTTGATCCTGCGAGCAGCTCTACAAACTCCGCTTTTCTTTCGATTCAGGGGGAAACCAGCCATTAAACCGCTGCTAACCGACCGCGGCCTAACCAACAAACCCTCCGAGCTGCCTGGCAGATTCCCAGCAGAGGGATACCGGGAGACATTTCAGCAGGATCTTCGTTGTTTTGTCGCTTTTTTTTTTTTTTTTTTTTGTCGGTGTGAAAGCTCCGACCGTTCACCGAGAACAAGTGGATGCGGCCTGAAGTTGGTGTCTGATTCACAGATGCCAGTAAAGGAGCATTCCGCTGTTTTTGAAATACTGAACTACATTAAGATTAGTGTGAAGTAAAAATCTAAAACAGTTACTCAGTTCAAACCTGGAATTAATTATTCTGCATCGTTAATTAATACTTTAACACATGGGAAGAAACTTTTATATATATTTTTTTAAAGTTAAAGAAAATTAGAAATGTCACTGTTTTGTCATCTGGACTTTGTTATATCAAGATCAGTTCTAAAACTCAAATTCAAGCTGACCAAAAAAGGCAAAATTATTATTCTAAATGCTTATATAGCTTTAGAAACACAGTTTGAGATCAAATAAACTTGTTTTATTTGTCAAAGTTCCATAAAGAACCATTTATGCTTTGATAAAAATAAATAAGCCAAAATAAATAAAGACCATCAGTAAATTGACTACATGTAAACTTTTATTAGTTTTAATAATCTAATTTTTTTTAAAGCAGGAACATATATTTTAGTATAAAAATCTTTGTATTTAATTTTTTTGTTTTCGCAAACAGAGTAAACTTTTTTTTACAAATCACAAACTGATTTCTTAAAGAATATTTACCCAGTCTGGATCACTTAAATCACTTTTAAATTGTTTAAGTAGAGCAGTTTTCAGGTAGAACCCCAACTTAGGTAGACTAAAAATGGACAGCTCGTGTTTTTATAAATAGAATCAAACTTTTGCATATTGAAATGTTTAAGGAAATAACACTAACACTATAGAACAAGTCTGACTTGTCCAAAGTTTGCAGGCACGCCCTATTTTAGACGGTTTAGATACCAAGAAGAGAATTATATTGTCTTTCTAACTTGTGTCAAAACAATCAGAGTAAGTTACATAAACCATATCATGTGTTACACATCATCTAGAATTACTCAGCTCATGTTTCACCAATTTTGGTATTGCAAATTTTAAGCAAGAGCTGATAAACTTTAGTCCAGATTTCCCCCAAAACAACGGAATACTCCTTTACTAAACAGCTATCAATCAGAGGCTAACTTCAGTACCTTTAACGTTAGCCGCTAACGCTAACTATCCTGCTAGCTGCCCGGGCTAACGGCGCCAGCAGGCGGATAACTTCACGCAAAGAGCCGTGAGGAGCCTCCGTTGGAGACCTGGAGAAAAAACCGAGGGAGAAGATGAGCAGCAACCCTGAAGGACGCCATCTTTTCAGAACAAACCCTGGCAGAGAGCCGCCGTCTGTCGGTGGCTCTAAGTTCTGTCGGCCCCTTGTCCTCCAGAACTCCAGAACCTTGGTCCGCAGCTAAACACACACAGCCAGCCGGAACACACACCCTGCGGCCGCTCACACACCTGCCCGCACACCTGCTCAGAGCATCAGACTCATCCTTCAGCCTTCTGAACTTCCACACAGGACTGAATTAAAGTTATGAAATTTAAAAAAGCCCACTTACTCAGCAGCAGTCCTCCTCCAGATTAATTAAATATTTTCCTCCCCGCAGCCGATCCACGGTGGAGCCACAGCTGAGCGGGAGTCAGGCCGCCTCCTGCCCGCAGAACTGCACTTTGTTCTGCTGTTGGAGTAAAAAAAACGAGTAAAAACAGAGAAACTGAAGCTACAAAACAAGAAGAACTCTTCTTCAATCTCATTCAGCTCAGCCTCAGCACAACACAGATCCCTGCGCCGCCAAGCTGGAGGAAGGGGGCACAAAAACTAAACCGCGGCCCACAAAAACCTCCCCAATCCGCCGCGAAGCGTTTGATACCGGCTTAGTTCGGCACCAAAGTTCGTTAAAACGGACCGATCATAAAACCGAGCCGGACAGAAAGGCTATTCGGTGAGCGGACTACTTTTTGTGTCGGTGCGGCGAATTTATTTCACTTTGCCTAAGGAACGGCGGTGCTGCGACTCCCATTGCCTAGGGAAAAAACCCGGATGTAAACTCAGTGAAACTCTACGGAGAGAAAGTCTTTCTCGCGCACACACACACACACACACACACACGCCGAGGATGGAGTTGTGTTCTTGTTGTGTTCTCCTCCTCACAGGCGGGCCGTCCGTTCCCAGCCTCCATGTTCGGCTGTTCGCGACTNGTTTAATCTCAGAATCTACAGATTACCAAATCCAACAACTAAGATCCTGGAGGCCAACATGTTGAACTCATAATCTAATCTGGCAGATTAAACCAACATCAGAGCAACAGGAGCACAGTCCAGTTATGTTTTCTATCCTTACATCACTTTAAACATTTTTATTGTTTTCTAGACTTTACGGTGCAGCAGAGACCCTCTAGAAAAAGGCATGTCCAAACTTTCAAAAATATAATTTTTAAAAACTAAAATAACAAAAAATGTTGATTTTTTTTTTTTACCTGCTCAACAATAAACTAAGTATGAACTATTTTAATTAATCAGATTTTATTGTGGGAACAGCATTGTACACCCAAAATTTTTATTTATTTTTCTTATGTTTTCCTTCCAGTTTTGATTATTATTCTGGACTTTATTAAAGAAAACTGGAAAAAAAAATATTCTCAGTTATTAAAAAAATTTAAAAAAACGTTTCCCATTTTTAGTTGAGTTTAAAAAAAAGATGCGTTTTTAAAGTTTAAGTCAATGAGCAGATGTGATCCTAGTTACCATGACAACAGAAGGAAACTGATTACTTTGTGTTGCATCTGACGTTTTTATATGTACATTTTGATTTAAAAGTTTATTTACCCTACAACTTTTTATTATTTAGATTTGGTTAGAAAAGAAAAAAAATAGTAAAAAGAATTTTAAACGTGTGAATCAAATATATATTATAGTAAATTTATTCTTTACTTTCAGCTAGAAGTACAATCTCTCAGACCCCACACATCCTGGACACAAATCATTTAGATCAACAGTTTGCATATTTGGACTAATTCAACCTCATCTTCCTCTTTTGTAAAAATGCTCCATGTACTTTTAAAAATATGTACTTTCATTTCCCTCATAGTAGTCTTTATATTAAAGATGTCTTAACTGACAGAAAACATTCTTTGTTTCTGTGCAGAAATGTGCGAATAAAGTCGGTTCTGGCTCTGAAACGGTCAAGTCAAATCAGATTATTGTTTTAAATACCAAAAATACAACTAATACAGAGACAGCAGTAAGTTTGAAAGTGAAAAGTACTTTCTAGCTGCTTTTACAGCCATGTCGTTTTTTTAAAGGCATCATATTATTCTTTTAATGTTTTTATTTTATTATTATTATTATTATTATTATTATTATTATTGTCTCGGTTTTGTTTTGTTTTTTTTTACTGTGCTTTATGAATAAAATTAACTAGGTTTTTAAACACTGTTGTAAAGAAATAAAACACTTCTTATTCCTGGTGAAAACAGTAAAATATTTACATTTTACTTAGAGATAAACATCTGTTAGTTCCTCACAAGAATGAAAAAATAATAATCACTGTAAATCAAAAGCAAACAAAAATACTAAACTGAATATTACTTGACATAAAAGTACTTTAATACTTTGAAATTCTGTCTGGATTTTTAATACTTTTTTTTTCATTGCTAAACTTAAAACATTTTTTAAGTGATAAAGTTTTGTTTAGTTGAGTCAAAAATAAGAGTGAAACTTTCAGACAGAACTGAACTTTAGTGGCTCTGACACTAAAACCTTAAAGTTCTTCCAGAACCAGGAAGTTTTTACCAGAAAACTTTCTGCAATACTTTATTCTTGCTGAGGTCTAGTACAAGTATTAAAACAGGATGAAAGTCCAGCAAGTTGCTCCAGATGTGGAAAACTGTCATACTTTCACTTCCAAAGTATTGTACTTCATTTTTTCCACTGAACTTTCCCGTCCTGAAACCCAAAACATCCCCAACAATCAGCGTCAGAACTCTGTTAGAACATTTGCATGTGAAACGTAAAACCAAGCAGGAGGGAAGTAAAAATACGCAGAAACTTTGTCACTTCAGTATTTGAATATCAACTGCTGTTAAAAGAAAGTACATCACCTGACAGCAGTACTTTAAAAATACTTTATAACAACACAGAGGCATTTCTTTCTCAATCTGAACTATTTTAATTAGATAAAAATACCTGAAGCTTCGTGAGAATCTGTTGAAAATTCTTAAAATGATTTAAGCTTCTTTTTCCAGTTAGAAACTACTATACTATAGTACTACAAGGTACTTTCTAAAACCTGTTAATGAACATTAAAAAGCATTTTAAAGTTGTGCACTGTATACTGTTGAGCCCTGGAGTATTTAAATAAAGTAGGCAGGATGTGGTTTTATTGTAAAGCAGCAGAAAATCATCCAGTAATACTTTTATCAGAACTTTAAACCCGACTCAGATCAGCCAGATTGAAGTACTTTCAACATTTCCTGTAAAATGAACTACAGAAAAATAAAAACAAAATGGAACCAAGATGATCAAACTGCTCAATATATGAAGTACAAAGTAGTACATTTACTTTTAAATGTAATACTGTCAGTTTTATGCAACCTGCTGTCTTTAGTTTCACAAACTGGAACAGTAACTGTGCTAAAAGAAACAAAAGTACACAGATAACTGTATATCGCTGTGTACTTTATTAGTACTCTCTGCAAAAATAAATCACTAAATATTTCATTTTTTAATCCTGAATTTTCTTCCGTCCACAGAAACAACCAGCGTAAAAACCAGAATTCCCAGTAAAACAAACTGGGAAGCAATAATAAAGTAATCCAGGATGAAAATACCTCAGTTTCACAAGTACATCATTTATTCTAACAAGAAGTAAAGTAAAAGTATTGTTTTTCTTTTTTTAATGAAAATGTTGAATAAGTTCTGCTTCCTATTAACTACTTTCCAAAAACACAGCAGTACTTTAAAGTACTTTGTTTTGACACTTTAAACTGCCAAATATTTGTTTACGTCAGTGGACTTTAACAACTTACACTCTGATAAAACTTACCATCAATAAAAGTTACTTCAATATTAAACTGTAAATATAAATAAATCAGAATTAAACCAACTGTATTTGCGTTTGAAACACAACTGACAGATACTTTTATTAGTACTGAGAACTATTAAAATAAAGCAAACTAATAAAGTTGTATTATTTTTTTTATCTGAATCTGTTTTGTGCTCAAAGAGAAACCAGAAAAAAATCCAGAGCTCCCAGTAAAAAGTACTGGGAAGCAATAATAAAGTACTGCCAGATAAAAATACTTCATTTCAGTTCAGATGCGGTGCAATCTGAATCTAAATGTGAAAAATTGCATGTTTTTTACCCTGAAAGTAAGTAAAAGTATTGTTTATTGTATTTAAAATGGAAAAAATACTTAAGTTTTGCTCTATAACAACTAATCTCTACATACACTGTAGTACTTTGAAGAGAATAAAATGTACTTTGTTTCTTAAAAACACTTTACAATTTTCTCACTAAAATATTCTGGAGGAAAAAATTACAAATTAACTCAGGATAAAAATACTTTCAAAGTGATTTAATGAGGTACTTTCATAAAATCTATAGTAAAAATCACAGTTTCAAGGTCTGAATCAATATATTTACTTTGAAGTGCAGGAAAGTACAAGTACAGCTTTTTAAAATAGAAAAATACTTTAGTACTTCTGTTTTTCCAAGTACAATTTAATGAAATCCATGCAAGTAGTACTTTAAAGGAACAAAGTACCTTTTAAAAAAAAAATTTCTTGGAAAAAAGTCGAGTATTTAGATTTAACGCAACTGAAACTCAAACCAGGAGGATTTTACCAAATATTTATTTGACTTTATTAAAGTATTTTTAATTTTTTCACATCTAGAGCTTGATGGAAAAGTTATAATAACTTATACAAGGCTTAAAAACTAATAAAATATAACAAACTACAGAGGTTTGTAATATTTTCAAACATAAATATGCTTTAAACATGCAGAAAAAAAAACTGAATAAATTTAGTATTTTCTGTTAGATGTACTGGAAAACAATGAAAGTATCCCAAAATACTTCAGTTTTTACTTAGTTATAAGCTGAAAAGGGGAGTTAAAGTAGAATATATATTAAGTTTACACCAAATATTTAAATATTTCTGCTGTCAGAGTACGTCTAAATAGTTTGTACACATTAGTTCTCTAAAAACAGATTATATTCCCTAGTTAAATCTAAATAAATAAAAATATTGATGTCAATTGAGAGCTAAAATGTATAGATTTAATGATGCATTTATATTAAAAGGATTGTTTCTGTCTTACGTTTGGTGGAAAACAAAAGTCCTATTATCAGTACTACATTTAACTACTAAAATACAACAAACTACCAGGGAATCCTCACAGAGAAAATGGGAAAAAAGTCCAGTATTCCCACTGGAATATATTGGGAAACAATAACAAAAGTAGATTAGAATAAAAAAATAATCACTTTTCTTTATAGAAGCAGGAAAAGATTGGTCTTTATTGTTATTGTAAACCCGCAATGATGCTTCATGAGCTCTGAAATTAAATCCCAACAGCTGCTGGAAACGCCAGCAGCTCCAGATTACACTCCAGTATTCCCAGTGACGAGGGAATAAAAGTGAAAGCACCAGGTTCGGCGTCCCGGACGGGATGTGGTGTAATTAAGCTGATTGGGTCGGAAAGTTGTTGGGATATAAACTTCCATGAAGCCGCATGCCGCCGCAGCAGCAGCAGCAGAGGCCCGAAAACACCAAGAAGTGAGGCTAAGATGGAGGGTTGATCCTGCGAGCAGCTCTACAAACTCCGCTTTTCTTTCGATTCAGGGGGAAACCAGCCATTAAACCGCTGCTAACCGACCGCGGCCTAACCAACAAACCCTCCGAGCTGCCTGGCAGATTCCCAGCAGAGGGATACCGGGAGACATTTCAGCAGGATCTTCGTTGTTTTGTCGCTTTTTTTTTTTTTTTTTTTTGTCGGTGTGAAAGCTCCGACCGTTCACCGAGAACAAGTGGATGCGGCCTGAAGTTGGTGTCTGATTCACAGATGCCAGTAAAGGAGCATTCCGCTGTTTTTGAAATACTGAACTACATTAAGATTAGTGTGAAGTAAAAATCTAAAACAGTTACTCAGTTCAAACCTGGAATTAATTATTCTGCATCGTTAATTAATACTTTAACACATGGGAAGAAACTTTTATATATATTTTTTTAAAGTTAAAGAAAATTAGAAATGTCACTGTTTTGTCATCTGGACTTTGTTATATCAAGATCAGTTCTAAAACTCAAATTCAAGCTGACCAAAAAAGGCAAAATTATTATTCTAAATGCTTATATAGCTTTAGAAACACAGTTTGAGATCAAATAAACTTGTTTTATTTGTCAAAGTTCCATAAAGAACCATTTATGCTTTGATAAAAATAAATAAGCCAAAATAAATAAAGACCATCAGTAAATTGACTACATGTAAACTTTTATTAGTTTTAATAATCTAATTTTTTTTAAAGCAGGAACATATATTTTAGTATAAAAATCTTTGTATTTAATTTTTTTGTTTTCGCAAACAGAGTAAACTTTTTTTTACAAATCACAAACTGATTTCTTAAAGAATATTTACCCAGTCTGGATCACTTAAATCACTTTTAAATTGTTTAAGTAGAGCAGTTTTCAGGTAGAACCCCAACTTAGGTAGACTAAAAATGGACAGCTCGTGTTTTTATAAATAGAATCAAACTTTTGCATATTGAAATGTTTAAGGAAATAACACTAACACTATAGAACAAGTCTGACTTGTCCAAAGTTTGCAGGCACGCCCTATTTTAGACAGTATAGATACCAAGAAGAGAATTAGATTGTTCTTCTAACTTGTGTCAAAACAATCAGAGTAAGTTACATAAACCATATCACGTGTTACACATAATCTAAAATTATTCAGCTCATGTTTCACTAATTTTGGTATTGCAAATTTTAAGCAAGAGCTGATAAACTTTAGTCCAGATTTCCCCCAAAACAACGGAATACTCCTTTACTAAACAGCTATCAATCAGAGGCTAACTTCAGCACCGTTAACGTTAGCCGCTAACGCTAACTATCCTGCTAGCTGCCCGGGCTAACGGCGCCAGCAGGCGGATAACTTCACGCAAAGAGCCGTGAGGAGCCTCCGTTGGAGACCTGGAGAAAAAACCGAGGGAGAAGATGAGCAGCAACCCTGAAGGACGCCATCTTTTCAGAACAAACCCTGGCAGAGAGCCGCCGTCTGTCGGTGGCTCTAAGTTCTGTCGGCCCCTTGTCCTCCAGAACTCCAGAACCTTGGTCCGCAGCTAAACACACACAGCCAGCCGGAACACACACCCTGCGGCCGCTCACACACCTGCCCGCACACCTGCTCAGAGCATCAGACTCATCCTTCAGCCTTCTGAACTTCCACACAGGACTGAATTAAAGTTATGAAATTTAAAAAAGCCCACTTACTCAGCAGCAGTCCTCCTCCAGATTAATTAAATATTTTCCTCCCCGCAGCCGATCCACGGTGGAGCCACAGCTGAGCGGGAGTCAGGCCGCCTCCTGCCCGCAGAACTGCACTTTGTTCTGCTGTTGGAGTAAAAAAAACGAGTAAAAACAGAGAAACTGAAGCTACAAAACAAGAAGAACTCTTCTTCAATCTCATTCAGCTCAGCCTCAGCACAACACAGATCCCTGCGCCGCCAAGCTGGAGGAAGGGGGCACAAAAACTAAACCGCGGCCCACAAAAACCTCCCCAATCCGCCGCGAAGCGTTTGATACCGGCTTAGTTCGGCACCAAAGTTCGTTAAAACGGACCGATCATAAAACCGAGCCGGACAGAAAGGCTATTCGGTGAGCGGACTACTTTTTGTGTCGGTGCGGCGAATTTATTTCACTTTGCCTAAGGAACGGCGGTGCTGCGACTCCCATTGCCTAGGGAAAAAACCCGGATGTAAACTCAGTGAAACTCTACGGAGAGAAAGTCTTTCTCGCGCACACACACACACACACACACACACGCCGAGGATGGAGTTGTGTTCTTGTTGTGTTCTCCTCCTCACAGGCGGGCCGTCCGTTCCCAGCCTCCATGTTCGGCTGTTCGCGACTGTTGATGCACTTTAGAAAAACAGAAGAAGAAGAAGAAGAAGACAGGTGGCTCGGCCTTTTCCCTCTGCTCCAGTGTTTTCAACTGAAGAACTGCTGCACAAAGAACCACATACCTGGAGGGATGAGAAAGCAAAAATAGAACAGAAAACAGTTTAACATCAGTTTTAGTTTTGTTTTTTGTTTGTTTTTGTTTGTTTGTTTGTTTGTTTGTTTTTTATTTAATGTACTTTGAGGTTAAAATGCTGAGCTACCTTTGAATAATGTATTAAAAACTGCAAGCAATGTGCTTGCAGAATGCCACACTGTTAAAAGAAAAACTGAAAACACTAAATTTAGATTTTTTTTTTTTTGTAAATTTTCTGCTGAAAGTAGTAAAACACAAATTTTACTTTTGCATTTTTTATTTATTTTTTTTATCACCCTTAACATTGTGGCATTCTGCAAACACTTTGCCTGCAGTTTTTAATACATTAGTTCAGCATTTTAACCCAAACATTTGTAATTCACAAAAATATCTCAAGGTGCTTTACAAAAAAAAATCTAATTTAAACCCATACATTCATATTTAATAGATTAGAATATTATTAAAAATCTCAATTATATTTTTACCAATTGTAGCACCAAGTGAGACATGTTGAATACAATTCTTTTACAAAGTATTTACAGTATAGTTGCTTTTAAAAACAATCATGGTCAGCAAAATTAGACTAATTTATTTTACAAAAATTACAAAATAAAAAGACCTTTAATGTCTAAGTTAAATACAAATATAAATATAAATATCAAGCCTTTAAAACCACTGACCTAATTCAACAGAGATCCAACCAACTGGAGCTACAAGAAGGGGAACTGAAAACAGTTTAACAACAGTTTGAGCTTCTTGTTTTATTGGTGAATATAGTTATTTTGGAAAGTATTTACAGTTTTGTTGCTTTTAAAAATTGATAGTGTTAACAAATTTAAGCTTTTTTTTTTTGCAAAAACATTGCAATAAAATAATCCATTAAATCCTTTAATGTCCAAGTGAAAACAAGAAGATGACTGGAACTGGTGGGAGAATGATAGTGTGGCATGTATTTTAACCACTTATTATAAACAAACTTATCAATGTGTGATTTTAATTGTGTTTCTTATTTAACAGAAACCCCGTAATTGTAAAATTGTCAGTTTTTTCAACAGAGGGTGAATATTGACAAAGTTTTCCACATAAGCGTAATAGAATCGGAGCTAGAGATGCTGCTTACTACTTCATATCTGGAGCATTTTGTCATCTACAGTTTGTTTTTCTGTAATTTTTTGACTCTTTTTTGTCTGTTTACAGTGTTTTCTCTGATCCTTTCGGGTCTGTTTCTTTGTGCAGTTCACTTTCCTGAACTTTTTGCTCAGTTTGTTTTTGTATCTTTTGGCTTATTTTGTGAAAGTTAGCAGCATTTTTTCTGCAGGCAACCAGAATGGAATGATTTTCATCCTGAAAGTCCAGTCAAAACACTCAGAAAAATATAATAGAAAAAAAAATAGTAGAGATGCAGTGATCATCTTTTTTCACATCCAATACCAATAGGGTTTAGTATCGGCTGATACCGATCCGATACAGGAAAACAGCAATGAATTAAAACATTTCTTTAAAAAAAAACAGACATAAATGTATTGAATTACAAATTTATTTGATAACTCTGAACCAGTACAGCACACTTAAATACACGATAGCAATAGTAACCACAGCAATTGCAAAATAGTTTTTTTTTCTTTGACTAATGCAATAAAATATGTAATAAAGTAAATAAAGACATTTCTAAATAACTTTATGAATAATTAATAAATATTAATTTAACAACAATTTCAGAAATAAGTCAATATATAATACAAATGAACACAGAAAATATTTCATTATCTCAAAGTAGCAATACATTATACAAAATAATTGGTATTGTATATTTAACTTCTAATAAGTACAACTTTAATAATGACAGTAATTATAAAATTCAACAAAATATGTGAAAAATAAATAAATAATTTGTAAATAACTTTATATGAACAGTTAATATTAATTTAACTATTTTTTACATAAGTATATATAACACAAATAAACACATTAAATGTTTATGAATGACCAAAAAGTGTATACAAATAATAGTCTTTAATGATAAATAGATTGATATTTAAAAATAAAAATAATCTATCAGGCAAAACTTTTAAAAATCTTTCTTTTGTTTGAGATTAAATAATAATGATGGGAGGTTTATGGACCCAGGAATTATAAGTCTGTTCAGTTTACATTAATTCTGACTCAAAAGAAAACGAACATAGAGATGATTGATCCTCTAAACCGTCTGAGTTTTCATTGAGGATTCATGATTCAGATGCATTCAGGCTCATTCAGCACAGATTGACTTTAACCTGCTGCTCCCAGAACAGCTGCTGCTCGGTGTTTGCTCATGCAGTTATTTACTGTTCTGTAATGACGCACAGCCGCCACTAGAGGGAGCAACGACTCCGGTGAACAGATCCCAGCGTCACCTTCAGGTTCACCCTGACCTTCCTCTGCGGGTCAATCAGGTCAATCCAGGCCTGCAGACACGGAGGAAAGTTTCTGCAGCGTCCTGACACTTTCTGTTGGCCCAATCAGCAAACCGGCTGTGAGTAAAGAGGCAACAGATGGAAACAATAGTCACCTTCACCCTGGATGTTTTACAAATTAACTAATTTCAAAGGTTTTGTTTATTTTATTTTTAGGATAAAGGAAATGCAAACAAAATTCCCTTTACAATTCTTTTTGTATTGTATTTATTTATTTATTTAAAATTACAAAAAAATCCCTCAATAAATAATGACTAAGAAATAATAATATAATTTCTTGGTGGAAATACTTCTAATCAGTTCAAGCAAGTTTATTCAAAACAAAGTGTCCCAAGGTGCTTTACAAATAAATAAAAAGAAACTCACACCCATACTTTCAATACTGCTGAAAATTTAATTTATTTTCAGCAGTATTGAAAGTATGGGTGTGAATAAATTTAATTTATTTTCAGCAACTCCATCGCTCAGTAAAACACATTAGATGTTAAAAAAGTGTCCCGTTTTAAATATATTTTATTAAACGTATTTAATAAAAGTTTTATAAAATAACAAAATGTGGCTTTCTGACAAGAAAAAATTCCAAAGAAAAAAACAATTTAATGTCAAAAAGAAAAATAATTATTCCTCAATTATGAGAATATATATTATCAGAATAAAGACCAAGTTTTACCAAAGAACTTTTTAAAGTTACGAGAAAAAAATGTTTTAATAAGAAAAACGCTTCTGGAGTTATACATTTGTTTGCTCATTACTTTCACATTCCTTCATCTGATTATAATTTTATGCTGACATGTTAAAAGATTATTTCCTTGTCTGTAAAACTTATACCAAACTTCACAAGTTGCTCAATATTCCTCATTTTAATGTTTTGTTATGTCTTGTGTAAGAGTTGTCATAAAGTTACTACTTTAATCTCCTAAAATTGCGAATTTATTACGGCAATATTGTTAATTTATTCTCGTAATGAAAATTAAATGTTAGCTTGACCTCTATATTTTGTTGTACAGTTGATCTAAATTCAAAGTCCAAATAAAAAGAGGCTGCAAATTGTAAAACAAGATGGCGGCTCTGGCCGTACTGATGCCACTCACGGAGGAAATTGGTGGAAAAAAAAAAATAATAATCCAATGTTCCAAAAATTTAATCTTCAAAAACCAAAAATTTGATTAACTACAAAATCGATTTATCACCCAGTCCTAGAAGACGTTAAAAAAGAGACAGAACAAACTTCCTACTTAGTTTCTTGGTTATTAAGATTTGATATTCATCAGCTAATTCTCTTAGGAAGGAGTAAACATCTATCAGTCTTGAACATTAATGGTTTTTAAAGCAGCTGATATCATCAACATGCCGGATACAGCTGAAAACAGCAGCATCATGTTTCTGATTCATGTTAAAACTAAACAGGATGAAACCAGAGAAAGGTCCAATCAGGCGGCTCCGTGGTTCCGCGTAGTCCAATCAGAGCGCAGCAGATGGATATTGATATGCAGTGACAACTTCCGGTCCATGTTCAATCTTGATAACGTGGTTAATGCGTTTCCAGAGGTGTCTGTTCTTCTTTGAAGAGCAGCTCTGCTTCTTTGTTCTGCAGCTCAGATCTGGATTTAAACCCGTTAAACTGATCAGAGAGAAAAAACTCAGAGTAGCAAAGAAAAAAAACAACAACTATGAATCCAAGTAGGACACCAGAGCTGGAGGAGATGCTCTTTGTGAGCCGACACACTGAAACACACATTTCGTTTTTATTCTCTGTTTCTCTCTTTTTGCTTTATTGCATCTAAACTTTGGGCAGAATCATTTTTAAAAAGGCAGTGTCGTGTAAAATCAGCTTTTTCGAGCTTTAGTTATAGTTTTATTTCTTGTAGTGTTGCTTTGATTCTGTCATGCATGTTTGAGAAATCCTTCAATCTCCATGGCAACCATTCAGCTGTGGGAAACGCCTGGGTGGACTTAGCTCCTCCTTCGAGACGATGCTATTCCTTGGAGCTGCAGTTTCCGAGCGCATCCTCTCCCAAGACTTCCTCACTCAGCTCCTTCAGACTAGCCAGCACATCAGCTGAGGTCGTTATAGGAGCTACTTCTCAGAGCAACCCTGCTAAACACGTTGTTAAAGGGTTAATAGAGGAGCCATGTTGTGATGACTTCCTGAAGGCGGAGTTTCAGAAAGAGCAGGAGTTTCTTAAAGAGACAGAGGCCCAATTTCAAGGTGTTAAATCAGGAAGTAAAATTTCTTTTAAGCTATATTTGATTTATATAGCATTTTTATAGTAACTGAAGGAAACACAGTTACTTGATTATGGTATAAAATGTCAAAAACACATAATAAAACCCCTTTTGAAACCTCAAATACATTTGTTCCCATTTTTATTTCCTGTAAGTCTTCATGAAGCTGCAAAAAATCCACCTAATTTTATTTTTTTTAATCTTACAATCTATTCTTGTCTGAGTATTTCTTGTCTAGTTTCTAGTGCAAATATTAGATAAAATAAGGCAAAACTAACTTATAAGTTAGTTTTGTTATAAGCTATATCTTTGATCAAGATATAGCAGCTTGTTTTCAATTAATAATACCTTAAACTTACTTTTAAAAAGTATTAACTCCATTGGTAGATTATTTCACTTACGACATTTTTCCCATATTATAAGTAAAATAATCTGCCAGTAAACCAACCACATTTTTATTAATATTAAGGAATTATTCATTTAAAACAAGCTGCTATGTTGTTCTGAAAAGTTACTTGTAAGTTAGTTTTGTCTTATTTAAGCTGCACTAAGACATCTACACTAGAAACTAGACATTCTGGTTATCTGGTCAATGGAACTATTGTGAGACAAGCAGCACCATTTGACTGGACCTCTGTTGAATTGGGTCAGTCCCTTTAAAGGGAGTGAATATTTATACCTATTATGTTGCATATTTTTATTTCATTGTCATTATTTTTGCAGAAATCAGTTTTCTCTTGAACATAAAAAATTTTTCTGTATGTTTTTTGTGTAAAAGAAGAAGTCTACATTTGTTAATCATGATTTAATTTTTTCTGTTTTTTTTTCTATTAAGCAAATTTATTTTCCAAATTCCAATTTGCATAATTTATTTAAGGTCAGTCAGCTCTTTTAGAGGATTTAGACTCTCTAATTGCTCTAAATGTTTTGTGAATCAGAAGAGATAAGTGACTAAACCCCTGATTATAAAAGACCTTCTGAGGGTTTTTGTGAGCAGACTCGGAGTCATGATTCTGTAGGAAGCAGCAGAGTCGGTGTGAAGAGGAAACAAGCTCACACTCCACAGAATCTGAGCCCACAGAGCTCCTCGACGCAGGGAAACACTGCCCTCTGATGACATAACGGCAGCTCTGCTACTTTTAGCAGCTGGAAGTGACTCATGAGAGCGGCTTGAGTGAATCCGAGCAGATTGTCGACGGGATTTCATAACGCTCTTTATGTAAAAGACGGAGAGGAGGGGGCTGGATGTGGCGCCTCTCCACCTGCCTCCACCTCCACTGCGGCTCCTCTCCACATCTGCGGATTTCATCCACAAATGTTCTCCTTCGGATGTTCCAACGTTCACGCTGCTGAGCCTCCCACTGATCCTCCACATCCCACACAGACTCAGAAACCGCTGCAGGCCGAGGCTGCAGGCCGGTTCAGGCTACAGGAACCGGGTCCAGAAAACCGAAGGTCAAAGGAGATCCAAGGTTGAGGAACAAGGTTCACTCTGCAGCAAACTGACTAAGGCTGCATTCACACCAGTCCTGTTCAGTCCGTTCTAATCACACTCCGGTCCGTTTGTCCAGAAGGTCCGGTTCATTTGGGGAGATGTGAATGCACAGTCAAACTCCAGAACAGTGAACTCTGGTGAGGTTTGAATTCATGTGAACACCAAGCAGACCGGAGACCTCTTCAAACCAGGAAGTGGACTAAGGATGTTTTCACAGCTGATAATTCAGTAAACAATTTGGTTGGGGACCAAAATTGCAATATTCATTTTCTCACTTTACTGTGTCAAACAAACCAAACCCTTTGGAACACCTGTACCTTTTCCCGCCTGTGGGGGCGCTACATCTAGAACCACTGAAGGAAATTACACAAAAACCCCAGAAGAAGACATTGCAACTTCCTTCTTCACAAAATGTAAATAAAACTGGAGTAGCGTCAGATTTAAGTGGTAGTAGGTTCTTTTACTTGTCTTCGGTAAAAGAACTGGTAGCGCTAGAGACTCGCTTGTTTTGGTTGTATTTACCCAGAATGCCCTGCGCCGTATTCCACTGGTCCGGTTGTATCCACATATGTATTTAGACCAAGCCAGAGTTCACGCCAGCCAAACTGTGACCTAAACGGACCAGAGGTCACTTCGCACCAAGAACCACTGAAGGAAACAACATG
>NW_006800148.1:109932-183858 GCF_000485575.1 Poecilia formosa
CACAAGCCATTTCTCCCACTAGTACTAGGTGCTAGTTTGTTTTGGTTGTATTTACCCAGAATGTCCTGCACTATATTCTACTTCCGGTTTTTGGAGTCACAAGCATTCAAAACACACCAGAGTTCATTTAAACCGAACCAAGGCCGAGGTTTTTAGGTGGACCAGAGCTCGCAAAGCATTCTGTTGTCTCAAACGTTCAGATCTGGTCCGTATCAGAGTTCGATTACGGTCACCCCTCCTCAAACAAACACATGCAGTTAAATGATTTATCTCTACATGCAGATGACAGGAGGAAATGATTACAACTGTCAAACAAAAGGTATGTGAAAGACTGAAAGATGTTTTTAAAAAAAACAGCCGCAGGGATCTTCTCTGCGAGAAAATTCCTTGTCTGTGACAAGTCAAACAGGATGAGTCCCGCGTCTAAGCAAACCAGAGTTGATCCGCGTCCTGACGCAACCCCATCGGCTCGGCTTTCAGGCTCCGCGCCCGACTGGAGTTTCTGGTCCTGCTGGGTGAAAGATGAGATGAGGAATTTCTTTGGCTGCTTTTCACACAGACACGTCACGTCTGACTCAAACCGATGGAAGCTGAACATCAACAAACACATCTTTACTTTCGTTTGCTATTAATAAATGCCGGGGTGATTATTTACATGAAAAGAAAATTAGTCCTACTCTGCTTCCCCGGAACCAGAACCAAATATGAGAAGCAAGAAGCAAATAAACTGATCCAGGTCAGTTTTTATGCTGCATTTATTGCTATAAATTTCTTATTGTGACAAGATATTAATTGTCACAATAATGATGTTTAAAACCCCTAAAACTGTCCATATTTTTGGAATTGTTATTTTTACTATTTTATTCCACTGTTTGTTCAATAAAGTCTTGCATTTATTGACTAAATTTGTGTAATTAAGTAATTTAAACCTTGTTTATATAACCTTTGTTTTTAAGACAAATTAACCTTTTGACTAATTCTGGCACATTTACAAAAATGTTAAAAATTTATCAGTAAATCAGAAAATATGATTATATCCAGTTACTGTGTGCAGTTTAGTGATATAAATCATATTTTTTATTGTCTGACCGATGTCCTAAAGAATCATATTACAAATGTTTTTCAATAGCTGTAGTTGTGTTGGTGGGGATATGATTGATGCATTAGCCTTACTGTTAGCTAAAAAACAAACAATAAATAGTTCTTATTGTACGTTTATTGTTATCACAGCAAGACCATGTAATATTGAGATAAAACTTTATGTCTATATCGCTCCACCTCAAGTTGATTTAATTGTGGTTTAAGTAATTTTAGGAATAAATGTGAAGTTGTAATGCAAAAACACAACATTTTACCAAGTATTTTTGGCTTAGTTTCTAGTGCAAATATCTTAGTAAAACTGAAATAACTTATAAGTAACTTTTCAGGAATATATAGGAACTTGTTCAAAACAATTCCTTCATATTTTTTAAAAACCTTTTTCTGTTGGCAGATTATTTCCCTTATAAAAAGACATTTCCTCCCTATCAAAAGTGAAATAATTTACTCCTATATCTTGCTGAAAAGTTACTTATAGATTACTTTGGTCTTATTTAAAGTGTACTAAGATATTTACACTGATTTGACAAAAAAAAACTTTCCATGTGTCCTAATTTATTCTTCACCATAAACTGCATTTGAATAAGAGCATTTTAAAGTTTAATTTTCTTTGTTTTTGTTGTTTTAGTTACATGAAATGTTCTGCTAACATAAATATAAAATATCTTTATGATTCGCAGTCCTAACTTTTTAAAATGAATAAACGTGAGTTTGATCTCTGCATCACGCCTCCTTCAATTCTGAGCACCTTTCATCGACTCATTATGCGTAATGTAATAAGTGAGGATCAAACAGTAGTTTATGATGGTACTGTGTTACAGGGACCGGTAATGGGATTACCTGCAGAGTGTGTGTGTGCTGCTGGAGCTGCAGGACAGATATCTGTCCCCGCACAGCTGCAGAAGCTCCGCATGATGTGATTATGTGGGACGAACCAGGCCCCAAACAGGCTTCACGTCCCACTCGTTTGATCCACCAGAAGCTCCTCTGATCCGCGCTGACAGCAGGTCACTGTAGCAGAAACCACGCCGCAGCGTTTCCTGTGCTCTGATCCATGACGAGTTTTGAGCTTTAAGAGTGTTTTCATACCTGATAGTCCGTTAGACTCAGTTCAACTGTGGATCAAAATTACAGCATTTGTTTATTTTCAGCTGCTGCGTTTTGCTTTCTCACTGCAGTTTGTCAAAAGATCCAACATTTTTGAAAAAATTTTCCCCCTCCTCGCCTGTCAGGGCGCTACACCAAGAACTGCTGAAGGAAATGATACGATAACCTCAGAAGAACCTGAACACAATTTTCTTCTCAAGAAACAAAAAAAGCATCAGATTTTATTGATTGTAGGATTTCTTTTTTGTCTTTGGTAAAAAAAAAAAAACATTATTAAAATAAAATAAGAAAAAAACAAAACAAAACATTATCTTCCTACTACTTCCTGTCATCTTCTTCAGCGTTTTCATCAGTAGTAACATCCCGCTGTTAATCACGTGACTCGTGTGACAAGGTTCAAAACCCACCTCATCCTGGTGCAAAAAACTTTTCACTGAGTTTTTTTTTTTTCGAAATTGGTGTTTCCATTAAGCAAAATAATTGTCATTTTAATTTGTATAATAATGGAAATCACAGCTATTGGCCATTAAAGCCATTCATCGCTGTCATCTGTTGTATATGTGTATATGTGATGCATGGGGGCGCTAGGCTAAAGCGGCGCCACAAGTCGGCATTTTTTGTGTTTGACAGCTGTTTGTACAATGAAAATGTGTCCACATATTAACTGTCCCTCTCTGAACTGTAGTACATACAGTTGGAGGATTTGGAAATATTTTCTCTTTTTTGTCGTTTATTATTTTTTTTAATTAATTTATTTATTTTATGATTTCTAGCGTTATGTGTGCTCGGCAGCGCAAGTGGGAGATCTTTTTTTTTTCAAGCTAAACGTCCTCCTGCCCGCTGCACCTCCGTTTTAATTGGCTGTCAAAAATAACCTGCCTCATCTCACGGTGCGGTTCCTCCTTAGAGCGGGAACCCGGGGGATGAAGCCGCCACGTGCATGCGGTGAAGAAGCGTGCGTGGGTCTCGGTGCGGCCGCGCGACCTCTGCTTCACTGCAGTGTGGGATGTTTTTACCATCTTTATGTAAAACGTATGTGGGAGGGCAAACCGAGCCGAGCTGCAGAGATGCGATCCAAGTGAAGAGGAGCAAACTCATGCGGTGAAAAGGAGCAGCATGATTAGTTTCACCTGAAACTTCCGATTTTAGTAAACACAAAGAAAACGAAACATGAGTCTTCTGGAAAAATGAGTTCACTACTTTCCTCCTCTAGCTTCCTTTCTTTTTAGGTCTCCTCTCTGCACCTGCAGGGCGACTGGGGCGCCGGCAGGTGGCAGCAGAGCTCACCTCTCTGTAACCAGCCAATCGGAAGCCGAGAAGCGGGGCTGTGGGCGGAGACAGGGAGGAAAAGGAGAGGGAGAGACAGAGAGCTGAGATAAAAAGTCAAGAGAAAAGAGTGAAGCGCAGCAGCAGAGAAGCTGGACTCGGCCAAACTGTGAAGAGAAGCAGCAACAGGTCGACCCAGGAGGAGGAAGAGGAGCCGGGAGGAAGAGGAGCCCCGAGTTTTTCCCTCTTCATTTGTTTGGAAACTCCTGGATATGCAGCTGTGTTCAGAGAGCATGCAGAGGAGAGAGGCTTTCTCCGGCTTGGAGAGTTAGTTAGGGCCAGGAAGGAAGTAAGGAAGTCAGCGTAGAAACCAACAACCTCCCACCCCCATTTTTACCCCAACTACCTCCACCTCCTCAGCACACAAAAAAACACAACTGAGAGTTTCAGCTTCCTGCTGTGAAGTGAAGCTTAGCACGCGGAAGATCTGAAGCTGCACTTCCTGTGTCTGAGAGCTGTCGGTGGAAAGTTGAGCAGCTGTCAGCATGGCTGCGTGCAGCCCGGAGCAGCTGACCCCGGACCAGCCCAGCCTGTGAGCGGAGGAGGAGGACATGGATCAGCAGGAGGAGCAGCAGGAGGAGCAGGAGGAGCAGCCAGTCACCTCCGCATCGTCCTCCTCAGCCTCCAACGCAGAGCTGCCCTCCGAGGCCCCGGCGCCCAGCTGCCAGCAAAACAACAGGACCTTCGGCTTCAGGATCTTCTGCAGGAAGTGAGTTCCTCCTCTTCTGCTCCTTTTTGATGAGTTCCTCCGAAAAGCGGCTTTGCAACAAATGCACACATGGCTGAGTGAAACCCACAGGGTTACAGAGCGTAAACTGACAGATCTGAGCAGGAATTAGACGTTTTTATCAGAAAATATAAAGAGAACACTGCAAAACTAAAATATTATCATAAAACTACCAGTACACTGCAAAACTCAACATGTTGGCAAGTATTTTTGGTTCAAATTTCTTAGCATACTTCTTTTAATGTAAAACTAACTTTCACCAAGATGTAGGAGTTTGTTTTAAGTCAATAATTCCTTATGTTGATATAAAGGTCTAATTTCAGTGGCAGATTATTTCACTTATAAAATGGAAACACACAATAAGTAGCATTACAACTATGGGTGCACTGATTCATTCCTTAATTTTGGAGATCAATAATCAGCCGATTTTTACATGTGAAGCCGATTTTATCTACCTCAGCAAAGGTCTAAAAATCAGCATCTTTCCTCTTCTGCTCTCCAGTGAGAGGTTTGACTGACAGACTGACCCACCAGGTCATGTCTGCACGTCTACGGTTAACAATAGTCACTCCACTGTTGCCAATTCAACAACTTTATCTTGCTATATTGAGCGACATTTCAGATAAAACATTTTTTTTTTAAAGTTGGTATTTTCCAAAATCAGAATCGGCAGGTCAGGTTTTTAAAAGATCAGTAATTAGTGATCGGCCAGAAAGCTGCAATCGGCGCACCTGTAAGTACAATAAATTATTTAACTTATTACGCGAGAACAGACATGAACACACAAGCATTGCAACAAATACACACAGGTTGACTGAAACCGATCTGAGCAGGAATCAGACATTTTTTTCAAAAAATAAAAAGAGAACAGCTGCAAACACACAACATTTTAGCAAGTATTTCTGTCTAGTTTCTAGTACAGATATTAGTAGACTTGAAATAAGGCAAAACTAATTTGAAAGTAACTTTTCAGCAAGATACAGGAGCTTCTTTTAAGTAAATAATTCCATAATATTGATAAAAATGTACTAGCTCCATGAGATTATTTCACTTGTAACAAGGGAAAGTTTATTGTTCTAAGTGAAATAATCTGCCAGTTGAGCTAGTTTTTTTTTCCATCTATATTAACTTAATATAATTATTGACTTAAAACAAACTCCTATGCTGAAAAGTTACTTGCATGTCATTTAAACTGCATTGGACAAAAATTGACTGAAAAAAAATATTAATTCAATTTGAATTAGAAAAGAACATTTTCTAAACACGTTCAATCCTGGAGCGTGAGCAGAAATATGCAACAGAAAACCAGCAGATGGTAAAAAACACAATAACATATCTTTAATTACTGAAAACTTATGTCCAGAAAACAATTAAAGACAACTCCCAAATAGTAGAAATGGTAATTGAAACGGGTTTAATCTTTAGAGATTTTTATTGAGACTAAATAACCAGAAATAAAACCTGAAGGAAGGAAGAAACATTTCATATGACCCCAAAGGGAAATTAAATGTTGTTGTAACTCATCTTAATTAAAATCCTTCAAATAGTTATTCTAGATAGCAATGGCTGTTGACAGGAAAGATCTGTAGCAGTCTGTGTTACAGTGAATCTGATATTTTCTAAATATTTAACAAGAATACAGCTGAGCCAGTGTGGGAACAAAATATGTTTAAAATGCATAATAGATCAGTGTAAGTGTAAATTGTTTTCCTCCCCACCTTTAGGGGCCAAGAAGTATATTTAGTAGTGAAAGTAAAACCGTGACCATAGCAGAAGACGTCAGGTCATAAATAACCTGCAGATCCTGCTTTGATTTGCATCCAGCTGTGATGCTGCAGCACATTGGTGCTGCAGCTGCCACATGTTTCTGATGGTTTCATGTCTGGAGGAAGAGCAGCAGTTTAGCCTGAAACAGAAACTTTTCATGACAACCCAGGAATTTCTCCTCTGTCGAGATGAACATTCAGAAAAGACGACACAATGCTGAAATAATTAGCTTTACTACAACTCTGCCTCTAACTGAGGGCTGAAAATTTAAACCGGTTTATTGTTTTATGACGCAGGTATCTGCAGGTATTCCTGATGGGAAGTTTTTAGCTTTCAGGCTATGCTTGACTTTCAGTATTAAAAAACAAAATCAAAAAAGATTTTCACAATTGGCTTTATTTGCCAAGTTTGTGTACAGAAACAGAATTTGACTTACAGACGTACAGATATTAAGTGAACACAAAAAATTTGGTTTTACATATTTGCCATTTAGGAAAATCTAGTGTAGTAAGTTGCAAGCAACTTTTAGGCACAATAATATTAATATTGATCAAAAAGTTACAGTTCCACTGGCAGGTTGTATAATTTAAAACATAAAAAAAAGTCTTGTTATAAGTAAAATTATCTGCTAGTAGAACTATTAAGTTTTTAAATCAGTAATAAGGAATTGGTGACCTAAAACGAGCTCCTAAATCTGTCTTATTTTAAGTTTACTAAGATGTTTTACATTAGAAACTAGACCAAAAGTACTTTATGAGGTTTGTGTTTTTGCAGTGTACGGCTGACAGGTTTATTTTACTGTGGGTAAAAAGAAACTCAGTTTATTGCGTAGTTGTTGCGGTTTTGTGAAATTGATTGGTTGTTTGATCCGTCGGTTATCGGTAATGTCAGATTTCCTAGAAAACCTGAAATTTGTCTCTGTGTGTTTCAGCTCTGGATAAATACGAAAACCTGATACGGAAAATAATTCTTCTGTGTTCGAGATTTTAAAAGATGAATTACTCTTATGAATTATTGATGTTTTTTCTCCATGTTAACTTCACAGTCGAACTACATTTATATTAGAGATGCACAATATTTCGGCATTAAACATAAAAGTTTTGGTGGTGGCCATGTTCTTATTCATAAACTGGGCCTGACGTTGGGGCAGTAGCCCAGGGCTCCAATCTGTAGGGGGCGTCACAAAGATTTTTCTTTTTTTTTTTTTAAACTAGTGGTTGTTTTTGAAAACATTGTACTTTTATATTTGTGAGTTGTATCATTTTAAGACTTTTTGTAATAGAGACAATTTTCAAATATTTGACAATAATGAAGTGATAGTCAATTTTCTTTGGAAACAATATGAAGTTATTGGGTTTTTTGTCCTTTTAAATCATGTTGGAATCTCTGTTTTACAGTAGTGACACTTGATTAACCAATAACTAATCATTGATTATGTCACATTCGACAGATTCTAGCCATTTCAAAATAAACTTACAAGATAAGTGCAGTGTTTAATAACACTGCATTTTATTAAAAGTTCTGTGGAAGTTCAAGTTCTGCCACACAGTGACAACTATTTTGAAAGAATTTCCGTACGAAACCTTCCTCAAAACCAGCCATTGCTGTGAAAAACGGTTCGAATTTTAACAATCCACCAAAGTTGGTTTGTCCAGCCAAACGAGTTCAAAAGCTGGGCAGAAACTGACCTTGTCCGGCAACATTGCCGAATATTTTTTGGGGAGCTTCAAACTGCTGCTGCTCGTACTCAACAGTCTGTTGCTAGGTAACCAAAAAGAGTGAGAGAGTTGCTAGGTAACCAAACAGTGAGAGAGTCAGTTGATTCCACCAACATTTTTTAGCTAGCTGTGAGAGGTTGAGTAGCTAAAACATTTCTTCTGCCTACATCCCCCAGAATCCTGTGTGGTTCTGGATCGGAACTCATTTTATCAAACATATTAATTATTGATTTATTGTCTATTGGATTTTACGTTATTCCTTTGAAGGAACGACATAAAGCCCATTTAGCAGTTGAAACCGGATGTTTAGAAGGTAATGACTCTGAATTTAGTTTCATTTGACGTTTCAGCGCTCTTTGTGGATTACCATACGACTCCTCCGCTCTCTATTATTGTTTAACTAAACGTTTTGTCACCAGTTTAGTTTCTATGAATCCGTTTCCCATCATATCGGTTCGCATTACAAAACATTTTTCAGTTTCTCCTTGTGCCTCCGCTGTTTTCTGCTGTTTTAAGCTTCGATTCGGAAACTTTTCATCATCTTTCACCGTTTTGTATAATTAAATGCTGATTCAGACGCTCCAAAACAACGTGCTTGAAGTTTTAATTTACTGGAAACTTTTTGAGTTGGAGGTTTACATGCGAAAAATCCAGCAGAGGCGATCGTATTCAGATTAACTCTGAATATTTACAGCTTGAAAGATGTTTTCCTGATGATGATGATGATGATGATGAAGATGCTTCTACTCCACTCGTTTCTAAAATGAATCGGTAGATTTATGGACCCTCTTATGAATTAGAAAAACAGTGAAATTAGTGTGACAGTCGGCGGACACCTCTGCACAGGAAAAGAGAAACGATCCTGCTGTTCATCTTCATCCAGATGTTTCCAGCTGGAGCTTAGCGCTGCAGCGAGTCAGTTTCAGTGAAAACGGTTACAGATAGGATCTGATCTTAGGGGTGTTTTTTAGTTGTTTTTACCACAGAAACTATAAAAAGATTGTAAATGCAGTTTAGACCAGATCCGGAAACCTGCTGTCCAAAAAAAGACAAACGCTTCAGTTTCCTGACCTTTTTTTCTTTTCTTTTTCACAGAGTTGTTGTTTTTTACTTTAACCTGAAACAAATTCAATAAAAACCAAAAAGAACCAAAACATATCAGACTCTTTACAGTAGGACAGGGTGATAAATCGATTATCGATCGCATTTTTGGTTTTTGAAGACTTTGTTTTTGGGAAATCTGTTATTTTTCCTACTGTACTTCAGAAAAATTATCAAAAATATGAAAGCGAGTCGGTTCACAGGACAAACCGAAACCCTAAAACTTTTCAATTGATGTAAACAAAAAGAAAAGATTCAAATCTTTAACATCAGGAAAGCCTTTCCTTCTAGAAAGTGACTTAATTAACAGCTAAAATGTGTTGCTATTATTGGATTTGAAGTCTTTGTTTGACCGTTTGAACTGTCTTTGACCCGTACTTCTTGTTGGTATTTTTATCCATCAATCATGACTGGCTTCCTTTTTTCTCATTTACTGGCAGATAAATGTGTGCAAATTAAACAGACAAAGGTTAAAAATCATCAAAATGTTTGATCTCTGAACTTCCAAAACAAACTTGAGAAGTTTGGACTGTTGACAGGATTATTCTTTGAAATTAGAAACTTTTTAACAAGAAATTAAGAAATTATTTACAGCAGTTAAAGTAAATAATGTGTTTCTCAGTTTAAATATTTCTAATGGTGCCTTTAATGTAAAATCACACAAAGAAATGAAGGCAAATTGATCCACATTGGAAGTCACAGGAGTGAATTGGGACGATCCAGGAAATAAGAATTGAACAGGAAGGAAACAAAAAGCAAAGAAAACCAAGAAACTTGCTGTCAGTATTTAGAAAGCTGAAATTCATTTGCATGTATCAGGAGGAATACTGTTTAAATTTTTAAACAAGTTTTAATACAGAGGTATTGAACAAGGTGGTGTGATTAGTGAAAACAATCACACCACGTCGCAAAATGATTTAAAACGGCATTTCTAAAATTTGAATATACTGGAGCAATAAAAAAAAAAAAAAAAAAAAGTGGAAATAATTTTTTGTTTACATTTTGGACATTTGTATTCAGTTCGCACTTTATATAATGTTATTTCCTAATCAAGAACATACCTGTAGTGTTGCTTTGATTCTTTCATGCATGTTTGAGAAATCATTTAGTCTCCATGGCAACCATTCAGCTGAACAAAACACCTAGGTGGACCTAGCCCCGCCTCCAAGGCGTAGCTCCTTCAGACTAGCCAGCAGCGATTAGCAGACACCTGGTGGACCTGATCTTCTGAGCTCATTACAGGAGCTACTTCTCAGTGAAATGCTGGTTAAAAATGTTGTTAAAGGGTTAAGAGAGGAGAAGTGTTGTGATGACTTCCTGAAAGCAGATCTTCAAAAAGAGCAGGAATTTTTAAAGAGACAGAGGCCCAATTTCAAGGTGCTAAATTTAATTTAAGTCATATTTAGAATATATAGCATTTATATAATTACTGAAAGTAACATAGTTACTTGATTATGCTATGAAATTGCACTTTGTGCCTGGAAAATATGTAATATTTTGTACTGCCCCTTTAATATTGGCATTGGTTCACATCGGTGCATCAGTACTTTTAGTACCATGTGTTCAATTCTTCTTCCTGTTGTCTCTGTGTTCATCCATTCCTGCATTTGTGGATTAATTGCTTTAATTTCCAACCCAGTAGTCGATTACTTGGGTTGCTGCCGACATCTTGTGTGAATTTCATGTCAGTGGAAATATTAGAAAGGTTAATATGAACTTATTTTACTTGATTGGTTTCCTCCACAGAAATACCTTTAACTTCTTCATTTTCATATCTAAAGCCATTCATTAAGTTATTTTTGGTCTAGCTTCATATTTATTGGCTGCAGGATGAAGATCTATGGAGACAACTGAGGATCAGTTTAGAATTAGTACGTTTACATTTCTCATATTTCACATAAATTATGCTTTTTAAAACCTGCTGAAGTGTTTGGTCGTTAAAGCGTTTCATTTGAATGCTGTTGTTCCTGTTTTATGAAGCATTACAATGATTACTCCCCTCAAGGGGAAACACAGTTGGAGTAAAAATAAATAAAACTGACCAATCAGAATTCAACGAGGCTTTTTACTGCATGTGGTTCATTCAACATGCGACGTGAGTGGAGCAACTTTGAAAGATGAATTTAGAGGAAACGGTTCACATGATGCTAATTTGGTGAAGCTAAACCTGACTAAGCTGAGACAGAGTTGTTTTCTGTGAGCTTCTGTCAGAAAAGGGAAACTAAACACCGTCTCTAAAACACAATCTGCACCAGATGGGTTTATCTTTGGGTGTCCAAAATGCGGCGTGGGGGCCCTTTGTGGTCCCAAGACTGATTTTTTTGTGGCCTCCAATTTCAGTTAGAAAATAATCTGTCCCGTCCAGCACAGGTGGTTGATGCAGATTACTTTTTAGGGCAAAGTTATTACGGACATAATTTTGTTATGATATAAAAAGTACAACACTAACAATGTGTGTTTCTTTGTGATTGCTTTCCAATTCACATGCAGTACTCCCATGGAGATCAATATTTCTTTTTGTGTTTGTGTGTGTTCCCCATTCTTCTCTGGGCTTTTTGTAAATAAATAAATATCAGTGTGTTATTGTTTGTTCCTTACAGTTATGTTGACAAGTTCTTTCATGTGGAACTTTTGGAAATTGTTGTTTTATAATAGAGTCATACACATCCAGAGAGTTTTTGTTTAATTTGGTAAATTTGCCTAGCCTTTTGAGAGACCCAGATCCTGTTCTTTTACTGGGAATAAATGTTTTTCAACGGAGCCAAAAGAAGCTAGAAACCAGATGCCTTTCTTTTAATAAAGCTAACGTGCAAAATCCTTTCAAATGTTGGATCTGTGATGAACAACATTCCTTTCCTACGAAACAAAAACAATCAAACTACTTCATTTGCTAGATTTTAGTTCTTTACATTTTCTCAACACATGAATACTTTTGACTTGAGGAGTTTGGCTCATGCGACAGAAAGTTTGGACACCCCTGATCTAAACTGAAGTAACTTTTAGGATTCTTTTTGTCTTTGCAAAGGGAAGACAAATCCATCAATCCATTGTCTGTAGTTGTTAGAAGTCCTTCACTGGGAAAGAAACATACACAGAGCCAATTTAGAGACTAACAGAGGGGCTGCAGTTAATCTTAGTTATCGATTATTGTAATGATTAATTAATCGATTAATCAAATAAAAATTGGCAAATTCTGCTGATTTTTTTCATTAAACCTCTTAAGATTATTGTAAACAGTATTACAAATGTATTAAAATATGAAAATGTAGAGATAATTAAATTTCTTTTCAAAATAAGAACAAAAAGACGTTTTATTGCCTGAAGGCAATAAACAGGTGGAACTAAAACTGGCACTTGAGGAGTTTTTGGTAGAACAAGTTTACAGGTTCTTCATCTTAATGGCATTTAAAAACCCCTAAAACTGTCGGTATTTTTATTTTTACTGCATTTCTCCACTGTTTATTCAATAAAGGTGTAGCAACAATGCTAAAAAATAAAGAAACATGAGCTTTTAATTCACTGAAGCCACTTTGTTTTCAGGGTTAAATTTAAGCAATAAATAGTAAAATTATTACTATTATTATTAGTTTTAATCCGCCCAGTAGTTGTTTGACTAAACTGATGCATTAAATGAGGAAAATACCGAACAGATTCACCTCCTGCTGGACTGACCCACATGCTAGCTCCTCTAAATGAGCCGTTCACATGCAGAGGACACGCGTGCGTCTGAGCTCATGTGTTGCCAGATCTGAGACTTCTCTGATCTGCAGGGACCTCTGAGTAACACACCAGCATGCTTTTTAGTCACAAACTGGGTTTTTGTCATCATGGTTAGCAGGAGTCGTCAAAAACCAAAAGGTTTTGCCTTTCCTGTACTAAACAGACTCGCAGTTTGTTGCAGTAGACCTACTGTCAGCTGAAAATATTCACACTTTTATGAAATATGACGAAGTTTGAAGCGTAGCGGTCTGTTAGAACAATGTGAGGTCCTCGAAAGTCTCTGTGGTGAATAAAAAAGGTAACAAGTGCAACCTGAGGTTCATTCAGCTGGATCGTTTAATCTGCCAGCGATCTCCCATGGTCCTCTAATTATAGCTGCTATTAATGGATTGGCAGAGCAATTAATTAAAGGCACTCATTTTTAGTGCCTGCTGGGAGCGTTGGACTCCGGAGAAGAGGATTCAATCTGCAGCTCTCTCCGAGGACGGGGAGGTGGACTCCACTCCTCCTCCTCATTTTCTTCCTCGTCCTCTTCTTCTCCTTCCTGAGCCGCTCCGGAAACAAGCGATGGATTCAAAGGAGAACGATGCTGCCGCTTCCTTTGGCTGCTGCTACTGGAAATATAAACTACCAGGAGGCCTAATAAAATCTGGTTTAACCTTTTAGCACCAAAACAACATGAAATCGACTCAGTTTCTCAGAAGATCAATAGTTTTTACTGGTCTGATTATTCAGGTTTTCGCACCTGATGGATTCAGTTTGATTGGGGAGCAAAATTTAAACATTTGTTACATTTTCAGCTGCGGTTCACTTTCATACTGCAATGTTTCAAATAATCCAAACTTTTTGAAAAACATGTTCCCCTACTCGCCTCTGGGGGCGCTGCATCAAGAATCACTGCAGGAAACGACACAGAAACCTCTGAAGAAAATGCTGAGCTCAACTTCCTTCACAAAACTTAAACAAAAATGGAGTGACATCATATTTTGTAGTATTTTGCTTTTATTTTCACTGCTAATGCTAGATGCTAGTTTGTTTTACCAAGAAACCCCTTCACATTAGACCACTTCCTGCTTTTGGAGCCGTCTGGTTGGCCTTCAAACTGCACCAGATTTCACTTCAACCAGCCTGAGGTCTGGGTTTGTATTGAGGCCTGCCACAATAATAAGTTTTACTGGATGATAAATCACTAAATAAGTTATTGTGATGACAATAATATCATCGTTTTGAGACTATTTTCAAGTAATAATATGGTAATGACATAAAAATGCAAGAACACATTCTAAGATATAAATAAACTTTAAACTTATACAAACATTTAACACTGGAACTGGAAGACATTTTAAATATCAAAAATAAAACAATAGAAAGACAAATAAAACATATGATGAAGTCTCTCTAAGCAAATTTTTTTTTTTTTTTTAAAAAGGTCAGTTAGACCAAAACACCAGACTGAAGACTTTTATCATCCAGTTTTTGGTCGAAAGAGAGAAAACAGAAAAACAATAAATCATCCAAATGAAAATTATTGATTTTGCTTTAATTTATCTCGTGATTTATTGATTAAATGTTTTATTGCTTATTCTGACAGGACTATGTATTTCAAAACTTTTTCTTTCAGAAAACAAACATCCCCATAAAAAACAGACATGAACACCAATCTGAAGCTACTACAGCAAAACCGATTGAGATGATTGTAAAATCTGAGCAAATGAGTTGATATGAGTAACTTCTCCGATTTTTTTTCAATGTTTATCTTCTTTCTCTGTGCTTACTCTGAATGATCAGACGTTGCAGTTTAGTAAAGAATATTTCCTGTTTTGAAATGGAGCTGCTGATGTTTATACACGGTGACATTTATCTCCATATTGATGTTAACCTTTAACCGTTTGTAAGTCCACTTCACGTTTTTATGTGATTGCATGCTACTCATTAGGATCCATGCTACTCATTAGGATCCTCACATGCGTTCTGCAGCGGCGCCTCTAGAAAGTAGAAGTGGTGACCAGATCGGCCCAGATGATACTGTCTGGAGTTTTAAATTAATGCACAAAAAAACCGCTTGACATACAAAAATCTTTAACTATTAATAATCTCTCGTTTTGAGCAGTGAGTCAGAAAACCATCTGCATGTTGATGATCCTGACAGGTTTTCTGTCTTTTTGTATGCATGGGTAATTGCATGCCTTTCGCTGACTTTGTGCAGTAATTCTCGACCAACGTTTCTTCGTTTTGCATACAAGTTGGCTTGTTTGATCTCAACTGACATTTTCTACTTTCTTATCTCTTTTGTCTATCGGTTTGTTGGTATTTGAGGGTTTTTATCAACTCAGCTGATCTGCAGATCAGTTTCTGTTGTAGCATCAGCGGCTGTCGTTTTCAGTCAGTCACTCTGACCTGTGCTGTACCTCAGGGCTGTGTTCGCGGCCACTTCTCTTTAAACACTATCAGTTATAGGCTCCGATCCCTCGGGTCCTTCAAGGTTTTATCGATCTGTTAATGAACACCTGGCACCTGGTGTCCGCGGCGCGGGGGCCATTTCTGGGCTTTGGGGGATTTTATTGTGGCCCTGAACTTCAATTCAAGAGGAATAAAAATTTGGCCAAATTTTTATTCGTAATCAGGGTAAATAGAAAATGTTACGTACAACACAAAGTATTTGTCTTTTTATAACCAGGCTTCTATAATAAGTAATAATAATAAACTTGGCTAATTATGGCAACTGTTTTCAAAGAAAGTGACTCAATTTTTTTTCTTGTAAATAAATTTGTTCAATGAAACTGAAAAGAATCAGGTGAAAACTAGATGAAATTTCTTTTAATACAGAAAATGTGTAAAATTATTTGAAAGTTTTGGATCTACGATGAAAATAACATAACTTTTCTATGAAAAAAATCTCACTGCTTAATTTTATTTTAGTCTTTCTATTATTTATTTATTTATTTTACTTTTTTTGGCCCAGAAATACCTCTGACTTGATCATTTTGGCCCAAGTGGCAAAACATTTGGACACTTCTGACCTGTAAACAAGTCCAGCTGTTTGGACGGCGCCTATTAGCCGCCATAGTTAGTTCTGTTCACTTTCAGGCACCATAAATATTGATTTATATCCACCAAACCATGCAAATCCAGGATGAGCATGAATATATCACTAAAATGTTTATTTCTTATTCAGTTTCTATCACAAATAACACAAAGCTGAGAAATCTGCTGATACTTTGATGTGTGTAAAATTTGTATTCTCTGTTGATCTATGAACTAAATCACAGATTACCGGTTACAGTTTTAGCTGATACTGATTTTATTATTATTTCTTTTTTCTGTTGCCAAATAAAGAAATGAAGCCCAGCTGGGTTAACATGTCCAGGTGGGCCGGTCTATGAGTCAAACCTCTAACAGAGGACAACATAACTTTGTATTTTTGTGTTCTTATGATGTAAAGCACTTTGAACTGCCTTGTTGCTGAAATGTGCTACACAGATAAACTTGATTGATTGACGGGTTGATTTTTAGACCTTTTGCTGATGACATCTGCTTCACATTGAGTATCAGTATTACAAAGAGTTTCGTTTCTGTCGAGATGCAACATCTCGACAGAAATGTCGAGATGTTGTTTTTGTATGTCAAGTTTTTTATATTAGACAATTAATTTAATTTTACATACCAGTAATTGCCGCTGTATGAAATGTAGTTTGTTAAATATATCATAAAGCATACTTTATGATATATACTAACCTATTAAAAATATTTAAACATTTCTAAACATTTTCTAGCTGGCTGTAGGGGAAATGTAGCTACTGACATCAGAAAAGCTGCTTCACATCTAATGCAATGAAAAATCTGATCTGTGTTGGTTCATTTAAAGGTTCTGTCATATTTCTGGAGAAAATAAAAATTTATTCTCAATTGAAACCTGAGCTAAAGATTAAAGATGTGATTTTTCGGAGTCCATTTGATGCAAGTCAGTTTCTAATTTAGATTTGAATATTTCCATCTTCCCATCATTTATCCCCAGTCTATTTATTCCCTCACTTATATATCGATCACAATCAACTGAACGTAACAAAGTAATTAGTCCAGTTTTTATCGTTTATTAAACTTTCAGGAATCGCAGCATCTGCTGCGCGCCAAAGCAAAGACGGGAAAATAACGTTGAAAATCAGGTGAAGAACAACTCAAAACCACTCGTGTTCTTCTTTTCCCTCGCTCTGTTTTGCCTTCACTCCAGACGTACATTTATTAACATTTTTTTAAAAACTAACTCTTTAGTAAACTGTGAAATTAAATCCTATTGAACCGTGATATCCAGCTGGTCATAGTTTTGACATTTAATAGTAAAATATTACCTCCCATTTTTTAGATTCTTCGTGTGATTGATTATTTTTCTGATCATGCTTTACGCTGATGACACTCAGATTTATTTGCTTATTTTTGAGTTTATTTTGTTAAACTCAAAATAAATCTAATGTTTGTAACTACAGAGGCTTCTTCTCTCTCATCTGCTCTCCTTCATTCCTCACTTTTGAATCACCGGCAGTCAAACTCGTTCACGTCGGTGCATCTTAAATCTGTTGTCGGAGTGTTTATCAGTAATCATCTGAGCTGCTTACTTTCAGTTTTAATGAATAAGTTGGGTTTCAAAATGCTGCGTTGTGAACACATCTCACCTGTTCTGTCATCACCTGTTCCACAGACGAGCACTCAGCCGTCCAGACGGCTGGTTTCTGTTCACACTGCCGCCGTCAGAGCTTTGTTCAGCCCTGAAGCTGATCTTTTTTCTGATTTCTTTTTTCCTCCCATTTCTCTGGGATATCATTTAGAAAACAACTTCTCTTGCTTAAAAAACAATTCTAATGAAATAGTTTATTTTTTTACTTCTGTGAAGTTGTCCTGGTCAGTATTTGTTCTGTTTTGGAGCGTGGGTGGAGTGGCTGATGAGAGCCGACAGTCGGAGGAAGTGCAGCTCTTCTTCACTCGCTGTGATCCTGAAGGATCTCGGCAGGAGCTGGGCTCTGTCAGGTCGAGGTTGTGTCTGTCTTCCTCTGATCGCAGATGAAAACTCTGAGGCGTTTCCACCTGACCACAGTCTGCTGCTGAGTTTTTAGATCTCAGCTACACTTTGAGACGTTTTGCAACTTTGTGTTGCGTGAGATTGAAGTTCTTGTCTGAAGAGGAAAGAAGCGGTCAGGTTCCTCAATTTGGCGAGACGTTTCTGCCCTTTTGATTGAAGCTGCTTGTTTGCCTGCAAACAGGCTGTAAATGTCAGTTTAGCTCAGAGAACAGGCGTTCTTGTTGTGGTTTTCGGTAGATTTATGGTGTTTATGGTACAAACAGACTTTCCTCTGAACCTGAACAGGTTGAGCAGGAACATCAATCTGGATTTAATCGGGGATTAACGTGACACTTTGGGTGTTTTCTACTCCAGTAGACTCAGTTCAATTGGGGACAAAGATTGAAATATTTGTTATATTTTCAGTTTCTGCGATTCACTTTCACACTAGTTTGTGTCAAATGATCCAAACTAAAGCTGCACCGATTGCAGTTTTTTTTTTTTTTTTTACCGATTGCCGATTACCAATCTTTAAAAAGCCTGACCTTCCAATTCCAGTTTTGGTAAATGCCAATTATTTTTTGTCTGAAATGTTGCTAACTCCAAACATATAGGCATCACCTGGTGGGCCGGTCTGTCAGTCCAACCTCTCACAAAACAGGACAGTGGCTGATTTTTAGATAAGATCAGTGGATAAGGTCGGCTTTCATATAAATATTGGCCAATCACCGATCTCCCAAAATTAAGGAAATTGGCGCAGATAAACTGGTGCACCCCTAATCCAAACCCTTTAAGAGACTTTTACCCTCCTCACCTGTGGGGGCGCTGCATCAAAAACCACCGAAGGAAATTACATGAAAAGAAGACTTCCTTCTTTGCGAAATGTAAACAAAAATCCCATAGCGTCAGATTTTAGCAGTTGTAGGATTTCTCTTTTGTCTTTGGAAAATGTCTCCCGCAAGCGCTCGACTAGCAACTTTTTTTTTTTGTTGTTGTTGTTATATTTACCCAGAATGCCCTTTGATATAGTTCACTTCCTGCTTATGGAACGGTCTACGGTCTGCTTGCATTTACATATTTACTTCAAACAAACCATTTTTAGATCTTTCAACGGACAAGAGTTCATTGTTTTGGTTCAATTTGCACATTCACTCCTCCAAAAACGAACCAGACTTTCTACACAGATGAACTGGAGTTCGATTAAAGTGGACCAAACTGGGCTGGTGAGAATGCATCCTTTGTTTTTATGTCACGTTCTGCTGTAATGTGACCAAATAACATTTCTAAAAGCTGGGAAACAGCTGATTGTAGGAGAAACGTAGCTACTGACATCAGAAAAGCTGCTTCACAACTAATAAGATTTGTAGTCTGGCCTGTGTTGGTTTGTTTTAAAGGTTCTGTCATATTTCTGAAGAAAATAAAAATTAATTCTTCATTGAAACCTAAGTTAAGAAGTCAGTTTGTTGGCCTGATTTAGATGTGAGTCAGTCTCAGCGATTATAGATGTCCCTGATTTAGACTTGAATATTTCCATCATTTTCCCCCAGGCTGTTCGGTCGTTTATATCCCAACTTATTTATTGACCACAATCAGCTGAAAAAATGACTGTGAATGTCTGTAAATCGTCCTAAAATAACAGAAAGGTAGAAGGCAGCTTGACTCTAAGTCTGAATGACAGTTTTCTCTCTTTTCTCAGTTGTTGTTCCATCATAGTTTTCATCGTGAGACTGAGACACAATTTTTATTTTTTAAATATATTTACAACCAGATACAGCTGAACTGTAATAAATAATTACTTCTGTTCTAAATGTCAGTGGTTTTTACATTGACTGTATGTGTATTTATTTTGTACAGTTTTGTCGTAATTACTGCTCTAAATTTGTTGTTTTTTGAACAAACTGACCTTTTTTGAGTCTTTGTACTCCAGTTAACAATTAATCAATTATTAAATTAGTTGATTTTAATTTATTTATCACGATTAACCTGATTAATCGTTTCAGGTGTGCTTTGTGTGAATGTTTGAGTGTTTCTATGTTTCCTCAGAGATGAACTCTGATCCACAGGCGGGTCGGGTTTCGCTCTCTGAGCTCTGATTCTGTTGCAGCCTGAAACCGAATCCCCGCCATCGGCTTCTCTCATACTACTGCAGGGCTTTGACCTCTCACACCTGATGGAAAACACCTGCTGTGACATCACAGCTTGGGGCGGGGCCAGAGGGAAAAATAAAACAGACCTGCCTGGTGTCTTTTTTTATGCCCTGAGTTTTGTCTTACAGGTTTGTCTGTTTATATAAGGCAACATGAAAGCTCTGCTTTCAGGAAACAAACAATTTGTTGGACTTTGTGTGACAGGTGACATGATGGGTGTGACTGGGACTGAGATTTTCTTCCGTCCTGGAAATGATTTCCAGGCCCTAGTTTAGATTTAAAGGCATCAGTTAAGATTGTGAATGAGCTGCTAATCGTGCTAAAGGCGGATAAACAACTTACAGATACAGGAAAACCATTTATCTGCCATCATCAGTGGCCATGCTAACTAGCCTTAGCATTCATGACGGGGAGAAGCTATGTTGTTAGACCTGTCGTAATAAACAATAAATCAATTAATTACATGATAAATTAAAACGAGCTCAATAATTTCTATTTGCATGATTTATTGTTTTTTTTCTACCAAAAAAGTGTATGATCAAAGTCTTCAGTCCGGTGCTTTAGTCTCAATTAACCGTTTTTTGATTTTGTAATTAATTTTATTTGTTGTTTCTGTTGTTTTTGTTTATTTATTTTGGATATTAGAAATATCTTCCAGTTCCAGGGTTAAATATTCATTAGAATTTAAAGTTTATTGATCGTTCAGAATGTGTTCTCGCGTCATTATGCCATGACCACTATATTACTTGAAAATGGTCTCAAAACAACAATATTATTGTTGAAAAGTTCTGGGACAATTTTTCATCCAGCAAAGTTTGTTACTGTGACAGTCCTAACTATGAGACAGATAATCTGTTGAAAAATCAATCTGCTCCACATCTTCCCTGAGCTACGACTGCCATCTGAAGAAATGCACCAAAAATGACCAATCAGAGGCAGGAGGAGGGTCTTAGCGTGGTCAATCAACCGTGTTTATATGCTGCTAAATGTGCTAATGGGGGAGAAAGCTGTTTATCCACTGTCTTTGGTAACGATGCTAACCAGTTTTATCATTCACGACAGGGAGAAGTAAATGATTGACAGCGCTAAGACCCGCCCCCTGCCTCTGATTGGTTGTTTAAAGTTAGCACGGGGAGGGCTAATATTTTTTCTTTACACATAATCCATCTCATATCATACTGTCATGACATGATGACAGTTTCGACAAATATTTTTCACTCTGGTGAAATGTCAGATATTGCAGCTTTAATAGTAATTTAACACAAACTTTCAGGATTTTTAGTAATTTTTCTGTCCGTTTTGTATCCAGATCTGACAAACCATCTGCGCTCCCCTGGTGTTTTTAATGAAAAGCAGCTCACTCTTATAAATACACAACAGCCGTGTTTCCGTGCAGCTGCATTTGGAAACGTTACAGAGCTCGTTAACGAAGGGAACGGAAAACACAACCAGCCAGAGGTGATCACAAACTCATGAGGAATCTGAAATATGTAACGTTTTCTCTGCATTTTGAGTGGAAATGAACCCTGAGAGATTTTCCTGGCCGCGCGGCTCACATGCCGTGTGACTGTGTGTCTGAGGTAAATATTTGCAGAAGCTGGAGGTTAATAAAAGCGCCGCCGCCTTGTTTCCTCCCACCATTCAGACTTTGAACCAGTTCTTGGACCTCAAACAGAAACTCTGCGACCTGGAGGTCAGCAGGGCTCGTGCCGCACGCCGGCGTCTCGCTGCAGAAACTCGACACTTTTGCTTTCGGGTCGGGTCCGACTTGTTTTAGAGGTTTTGTGTGGCAGATGTTTGCTAAATGCCGTGTTGACACACGAGGAAGTGTCTGAGCTCACGGGTTAGTGGTCTGCAGATGGTCATGTGTGAAGTTATGAGTTCAGGCTGAAACAGACCTCAAGTTCTCATCTGGTTCTGATCACAACCAGGAGGCTCATATCTCCAGACTTTGTCTTCTAAAGTGAAATTTTGTCAACAGAAGGAAAAATATGACAAACAGCAAATTAAGAAACAGATTCTAAATTTGAACAGATTCCTAATTACTGATGGATTCTAAGACTGAACAGATTATGTTGGATTCCTTATTTGTTGTCATTTCCCAACTTTCAACAGTTTCCTAAGCAGAGTCCAGATTCTGAATTGATTTATGAAAATTAGGACATTGAACAGATTCTTGTACAGATTTCTGACTATGAACTGACTGCAGAATCTGATCAAAATTCCAACCTGAACAGATTCACAGATAAATTTGACTCAGATTCAGATTCTCTCTCTTTTTCAGTCTTTGTGTCATTTTTTCTCTCTCTTTCTCCATTTCTTTTTTACTTTATTTCTCTGTATTTTTCTTTCTCTTTCTGTCTTTCTTTCTTATTGTTTTTCTTCCTCTGTTTTTGTCTTTCTCTCTTTTCCTTTATCTTTCTTTTACTGTCTTCCTTTTTATTTCTGTCCTTTTTCTGTCCTACCTTCCTATCTTTCTTCTGTCTCTTATCTTTCCTTCCTTCCTTTTTAAGGCTAAGTGTCAGTCATGGTGAAGAGCAAAGAGGGTTACAAAAGCAAATGGAAGTTACTGTAATTTCCTAATACGGTCAGAAATATAAGTGTGTGTGTGTGTTGGTGGTTTTCTCGGCTATAAGAGGAACTGGGTCACTGCAGCAACGCGCCTCTTTGAGATAAGAGTCAGAACCGTCTCTGCAGATGAGGTCCTTCGGAGCAGGACGGACCCGCAGAACGACCTCTGACCCCGTTACAGCGTGTGTGAGGCCATCAGAACCCAGGGATTACACAGACCCACTTCCTGGACTATCTTTGTCATTCGCTGCCCTGTTTCTAAAAATAGCCAGGTTCGGAGGGGAGGCCGAGACTCCGGGGAGGAGAGGAGAGGATGGAAAGGAACCAGGAACACCTCCACGCTCTGAGCTGATGGGCTGTAACGCGTTTGACCACTAGATGGCAGCACAGGGACAAAAACTGGAAAACAAACCCGTGAAGCAGGAAGGAGAAGGCCGGTTCTGTTTTTATTAAACCCATAAAGCTGTGGATCTGAACTGACTCCTCAGTTGTTTGTCTCCCGTCTGACTGGATCAGAAAGCCGATCCATCACTCTCACCTGATCTGGGATCAGTTTCCCTGCAACTGGATGCAGCCGCATGAAGAGGAACCGGATACTGATGAGGTTCATAGTGAGGAAAAGGGTTTCATCATCTTAAAAGTCTGGATCAGAGCTGCCTGGATTCTTAAAACTTATTTTTATTCATCCATCCATTTTCGGGAGGGTTGCTGGTGCCTCTCCAGCTAACGTTCCAGGCGAGAGGCGGGGTCACCATGCAGAGAAACCCCGGGGCCGGGAATCAAACCCAGAACCTTCTTGTTGCAAGGCAATGGCTCTACCAACTGCACCACCGTGCAACTTGACTACAGACTAAAATTAATAATTTTTCAGTTAATTGGATAAATGGAACAGTCAAAGAAAATTCTAAACAAATAAGAACAAATTTTAGAACTGAGTGTTTTGGCTGCTTTGCTGTTTTCTGGAAGTTTGTTCCAGATTAGAGGAAAATGAAAACTGGATGCTGCTTCTTGGAGTTTGGTTCTAGAAAACACCATCCCTACTGTGAAGTACGGGAGTGGCAGCATCATGATGTGGGGGTGTTTTACTACAGGAAGGACTGGTGAGCTTTAGCAAAAACATGTGGCGTCATGAGGAATGAATGTTTTGTGAATGTTGATGTTTCAAACATTTTAAGCTGAACTACGTCTGTCATGATAACAAATTTTGCTGGACAATAAATCGTCAGAGGAATTATCTCGATAAACGATAATATTGTTTTGAGATATGATAATAGCACAATAATAACGCAGGAAAATATTCTCAAAGATCAATAAATTTTAAATTATGTATTTAACACTGGAACTGGAAAGCTTTTTAAATATCAAAAATAAACAAACAATAAATAAAATGAAACTTTAAGTGTCTGTAAATAAAATTATCCTTCAAAATAAGGATTAGTTGAGACCAAAGCACCAGACTGAAGACTTTTATCATCCAGATTTTAGTAGAAGAAGCGAAAAACAATAAATCACACAAATGGAAATTATTGAGCTCGGTTTAAGTAATCGTGTGATTTAATTTCTGTGAACTGAACTTTGAAGAAGTTGTTTGAGAAAATACCAGCTTGTTTCAGACTTTCTGCATATTTTTAACATTGAAAATGTTTAAAGTCAGCTTCTCTCCAATCCTGGTTCCTTAAGTGTCGTTTTTCATTCGTCTTATAAGAAATAAATTCCCATTTTTCCCAGTGAAGCGTCGTGCAGGAAAGGATCTGAGAGTCACACCTTCCTGTTAGCAGCTGACGCTAATCTGTCCAGGCAGCAGAAGGAGGCGACCCAATGGGAGCTGCTGATCTTTTAAGCCTCTTCCAGGTTTCAAATCTGTCCTCTAATTGAAACATAGCAGTGAGAAGAGAGTCTCAAATGGATTCCTGCTGCCTGCGGATGAAGCAGAGCTCGCTGTTTTATGGTCAGGATGCAAAAACTGAAGGTTTTTATCATCGGTTAAGCAGGGCAGAGCTGCAGACAAACATCTGGAAGCTCCCAACTGCAAAACAAAGAAACTAAACCAAAAAAAATAAGATTATGTCTTAAACAAAACCCACACAAATGAGCATAAAATGGTTTGTTTATGTTGAGGCTTTAACTGAACGAATCACAGGTTCAGACCTTGGTTTATATCTACTGCAGAAAGTGGGAGTTAAACTGCTTAAAAAGCATTAAAAAAGAAAAATACTAGCCAGAATAAGCGCAAAATACACATAATATTTTTACAATCACAATGTTAAATATTTTTATTCTCTTATGTGGAAGCACCTTCAGGTTTAACCGACTTTTTTGAGCTTTACTCATGTTTCTAATGTTACTCCCTCATTAAAAACATACCTGGAGTGTTACTTTCATTCTTTCATACATGTTTGAGGAATCTTTGAGTTTTTTCTCCTACAGACTAGCCAGCAGCAATTGGCAAACACCTGGTGGAACCGTTTATCCGCTGAGCTTATTATAGGAACAACTTCTCAGTGCAATGCTAGTAAAAATGTTGTTAAAAGGAAATCAAGGAGCTTCTTAAAGAGACAGAGGCCCAATTTCATGGCATTGATTTGAGAAGTTGAACTTCTTGCAAGTTATGTTTAATATATACATTGTGCAATAAAATGGCAGAATATAGCTGGAAAGTACATAGTAACCTCTCTTTAAAAACTTGTTCCTGCTTTTTTAAAGAAAAAACAAACTAGTTCCTGCTGTTTTAGGGATCATAGAGGCTGAAGTCCAAGAAGAATTGAAAAACCCTCAAAAAATAAATGTATTTTATTAGTTCAAACACCAGATTTACCTTAAAATGCATCAACACAGTGGAATAGTCAAAGCACTAGGAGCAGAAACTGCAGTCTGTTGTATTTCCGCTTCTGGAGTTTCAGCTAATCAGCAGCAGGGAAAACAAATGGCGGCTCAGAACCGAACTTTGTGAAGGCCAAGTAAAATCGCAGCCCAACCTTTCTGCCGTAGAGTTCACCTGCATTCAAGTCCAAATAAATAGAAGCTGTAAAACAAGATGGCGGCTCACTTTTAACTATTGAAACCCAAGGAGTGAATTGGTGGAAAAAAATAATAAATCTATAATCAATATGATCGTCTGATCGCGCAGCTCTGTTTTCACAGCATCCTGAATTCAGTGTGTTGTTTTCCGCCTTAAACCCATCAGAGCAGCTGATCTTTAAGCAGAATCAGAATCAGAGTGTCTAATTAACCCGCGATCAGCCCGTTCTGTCTGCAGGAAGACGAGCCGTGAGTCAGACGCCGTGTTTGGACAGATTAACATGCAGCCTCGCTTCCTGTCATTTTTCTCTCTAATTGGATCCATAATGCAGCAGCGCGCTTTGGCCTTGAAGTGTTAATGAGGAGTCACTGGAGCGGCCGGCGGCTCCATTCATCTCTGCTGAAGAGCGATTTATAAAAAGCAGCTGCAGATCAGCTGGTCCCGGATCAGCCGCTGAGAAATTCACAGAAAATCAAGAGATCCCTGCATTTTTTCTGTCTGTGCATTTATTACTATTTCTCCTCACAAATGATCAAAACATTGAGTTTAAAGTGATGCTAACTCCCACCTGTAGGTGGCAATATTTCTTACTTCTACTGCATTGTTGCCTTAGTATTACTTGATGTCAGGATATATTCCATGATCGATCAAAAAGTTGCATTTACTGTCATTAGTTCTAATATTGTAAAATTACTTAAACCACTGAATTAGCACCACAAAATCTGTGATTTTGATTCCAAAAAAAATCACAAAAACAATCGCAAAATCCTGGAGGGACTGATCAATGTGAAAAGATGTTGAATATTTATCGAAAATTCATGTTTTCCATGTTTATATATTTGAGTTTCTACTGGTTCTAAAAACAGCCCAAGCACACACACAAAAAAAAAAAAAACATCTAGCGTTTTTGTTGGCAATAAGTTGATGTGTTTTGGGTTCTGGAAAATGAAACCAATAAAACATAGCAAATCGGCAGGGACTGCGCTGTTACCTAGCAACCCCAACAAAGTTCCATCCGTTGCTTAGCAACCCAAGCTGAACTCCAGCACGTCTGTTCAGCTAGTTTTACTGCAAGTGTTGTGTTGACTTACCATCCAGAAACCACTTGCTGCATTCTTCTTGGTTGTGCAGGAGGCTCCACTTCTGCTTTTCAAAGGTGTATGGTTGTATAATTGCACATCTGTTTGCAGACATTTTCATGTGCAAATGTAAATGTTGAATTGGGGGGCATGGCCAGCAGCAGCTTATTTAGATTTAAAGAGACAAGACGCCCTAAAACAGCTCAAAGTGGGCAGAACTGATCAGACTAAAATCTGATGATCTCAGAATGATTTTATGCAAAAAAATGTAATCGACATATTTTGTACCACCACAAACCTGTCCTAATCTGTTCAAGGAAGCAAAATAGGTCACCTTTAGATTGAAGGTCCTGACAGCTTAATATTTTTGCAGTTAATGGGTTTTTATCAACTTATTTTGAATCAAACGGACCTTTGGGAACATTCATGATCTTAATTGGGCCTAATTTAGATCATTTCTATTAAGCGGAACACGCGTTAACTGGTCCTGGATCAGTTGTTGGTGAATTGCTTACCGCTCTGGGTACAAACACAAACCTGATCCTGGATCAGCTCTGCTCTCCTCTGCCAGGAAGCTAAATCGGGATGAGTTTGGGTTATTTACGTGTGAAGCAGGGAGCTGGTCCTGGATCAGCGGCTCAGCTCAGCGCAGGGAAGCTGAGGTGAAGCTGCAGTTTTCAGCCCGCAGAGTTTATTTAAACCTTGTGCGTTCACGCAGCGCTGCCTCTGCTCTCCATCTGCGCAGGACCCAGCGTCTCTCCGCCGCCTGTCAGGTTGTATTCAGCTGCGAAGATCCGCCGCTTTCCTTTTATTCTGTTGTTGTTTGGTGTTTTGATTTATTTTAAAACCACTGAACCATCTCTGCCGGTGTTTCTGCCTCTTGGCAGATCGATCTCAGACTTAATGAGACAGATTGCTCTCAGATTAGGCTCAGATTTCCTCTTCTCATCCTCCCGTTTGCTGCCAAAAAACATTTCCGATGCAATCAAACCTTTAAAACTGTCGCCGCTGCTCATTTAACGTTGCTGTTTTTAATTTTAATGAATCGGGACACAAAACATTTGCTTAAAATTAGAAAGTTTGATTTTCAGATCTTGTCTCATGTTTTAAAAAAAAAAAATTTCTGGGTTTTGTAGGAAACTTGTTTTAGAAACAAGAAAAAAATCAGAAGTCAATTTAGCAACACAGAGCTGAAAGTCCTTCCTAAGGAAACAAATGGTAAAAACAAATTAAATGTTGAATTATTTTTAAGGTTTTAATTTGCTTCTCTTCTTATACATTTATATTTAAAATGTATTTATTGAGAATAAAGTGGAAACTTGTTGAATTTAGCAACAGTTCCTGCTGGTTTAACTTGATATCTTCATTGAGAGCAAGATGGAACCAAAACCTAATTTTTTGTGTTCACAAACTTTGCAGAAAGAGATGATTCTTAGTTATTTTAATACAAAAATTAAGATAAAAAAATCCAAAACTTAAATATATGTTCTATAAAACAGTAAAAGTCAAAAATATAATAATTTAATTATGTCTTTTAATATAAAATATATTTTATAAAGTGCATTCACTTGTTACATCTTCATCATCAGACGTCAGCAGCTTCATCAGCTGCCGTGGCAACAATGGTTTTATAATTAAAAGCAGCCGGCGTTTAGTTTACTGTTTGATAAAACTGTTTGGTTTCATGCTGCTGCAGATAACGATCCAGACGCCTGGAAAAACGCCGAGCCAAAGCAGAGCGTCCCAGCTTTCTAACACAGAGCAGAAAACAAGAGAGACGTTGTGAAACATGCAAATGTATGAAAACAAGCTCTGCCTCGTGCAGAAAAAATCTCCCACATGTGACGCAGAATTCAGGGCTTTATATTTCATCGCACTACAGATTATTAATCTTAGCATTGAATTATATTTTACACAGCAGCAGCAGCAATGCAAAATGATAAACTGTGTGTGTCAAATATGTAAAAATGAAGCTGGGAATCATAAATATAAACACAATTTGAGGCATATTATTGTGAAAGTATTCATAGATTTGCTTGGTTTTCTTTTTGTAGCAAAGATTTTTCTTCATACAAATTATCATAACCAGTTAGTAGCATCAATCGCTTTTAGAAACTTCTGAAAATGGCATTTTTTTCCCTCATAAGCCCCACCCACTTCCTCTCTTTGTGACCATATTTGGGTTTTAGCCATGAATCCAAATACCAAATTTAATCAGAAACTGATTGTGGATTGTGGTTTTAAAAATGTAGCGACTCCCAGCGTTAAAATACAACATTTGGAAGGTGTTAAAGCCTAAAAACCTCAACTTTGGTTTGGTAGAAGTGAACCAAAACTTAACTTCTATGCAATTGAAATATATGAACACCAAGCGGACCAAAGACTGCTCCAAAAGCAGGAGGTGGACTGTAACGCAGAGCATTCTGGGTAAATACAACCTAAACAGACATGCTAACTAGCGCTAGTGGGAAAAATGGCTTATGGTATTTTTGTATCAAAGACAAAAGAGAAATCCTTCAACTGCTAAAATCTGACGCTACTCCATTTTATGTTTACATCTTGTGAAGAAGGAACTTGCGCTAAGTGTTTTCTTTTGAGGTTTTCATCTGGTTTCCTTCAGTGGTTCTTGGCGCAGCGCCCCCACAGGCAAGAAGGGAAACAACTTTGCAAATAAGTTTGGATCATTTGACACAGTACAATGGGAAAGTGAACCCCACCACCTGAAAATGTAACAAATGTTGCGATTCTGGACTCGAATCAAACCCAGTCTACTGGTGAGATGGGTAATTGTTGGAAGAGGTGAGAATTAAGCCAGGTGAAGCTACCAGGTGAAACGTGTGATTAGTGAAATAGGTAAGGTGTGAGACAGTTCCCAGGTGAGGAAGCTAACAAGCATAACAGGTGAGACAGGTGACGGTTTAATTACCAAATGATACAATTACCAGGTAAGAAAGTTACCAGGTGAGATGGGTAATTGTTGCAACAGGTGAGAAATAAGCTATGTGTCAGGTGAGATGGGTACCATTCAAGACTGTTATTGGTTGGAACAGGTGACAAGAAAGCCATGTGAAAGGTTTAGATAGCTGCCGGGTGAGACATGCGACTGGTGAAATAGGTAAAGTGTGAGACAGTTACCAGGTGAGGAAGTTAACAAGATGAACAGATGACAGTTTAGATGATTATCATATGAGATAGGTTACAGGTGAGACAGGGGCCAGGTAAGACAGGTAATGGTTTGAACAGGTGAGATGGGTGACAGGTTTAGATAGTTACCAGGTGAGACAGATAACGAGTTAGAGAGCAGGTGAGACACGCAGCAGGTGAGACACGCAGCAGGTGAGACACGCAGCAGGTGAGACACGCAACTGGTGAGACACGCAACTGGTGAGACGGGTAGCAGGTGAGGCTGGAGAGTGACGGTGACGAAGATGAGGGTCTATAAATAGCTGCTGTCCCTGATAATCTGCTGGCAGACGCTCACGTAACGTCTTCCTGATAATCCGTTTGAGCCGACAGTCGAGGAAACACAGCAGGAATCAGGGATCACAACCGCTGCTGCAGACACACTGGGAATACTGGGAACACTGGTGATACTAGTGACTCTCTCTAAAGGTGGAGTGAGGCTGGCAGAACAGGAAGTAGCGACCAAGTTGTCCAGGTTCCTTGCATGTTTCTGTTGACTCGTCTGTTTGGACGTTTAGCTCGTTTTGTTTGTTCTGTCCTCTTAAAGATAATCCATTCAGATTATTTTGTTTCCTTTAACTTGATTTTAGTTTGTTTAACATCTTTTTGTTTTTTCCAATTTATACTTCTTTGGGTTGTTGTTGTCTTTAATTCTGCTTGTTTTGTTGCTTTGTGTCAGTTTTTCATGATGCATCTTTTTGCATTGTTTTGGAGCTTGTTTAGCTTCTTCCTGGGTTGGTTCTTTTGGGTTCTTTGGGCATTTTGCTGTTTTTTATGGACTTTTTCTGTCTCTCTTTGTAGTTTTTTCTTCTATTAACCATTTTTCACCATTTCTGTGTATTTTCTGACAAATTAGTTTGATTCTCGAGGTTTTGACTTCTTTACAGAGGCTCACAGTTTCTTGCTGCACTGCAAAAACACTAATTTTTACCAAGTATTTTGGTTTTGTTTCTAATAAAAAAATCTTAGTTTTCTCTTATTTCAAGTGCATTAACTTGAAATACAGGAAATACCAAAAAAAAAAAAGCTCCTGTAACATTCTTTGAAAGACACAGGAGCTAGTACATTTTAATATTGATAAAATGTACTAGCTCCACTGGCAGATTATTTCACTTATGACATTTTGAAAAATAATCTGCCAGTGGAACTAGTACTTTATTTAAAAATCAATAGTAAGGTATTATTTACTGAAAACAAGCTTCTGTATCTTGTTGAAAAGTTACTTGAAAGTTAGTTTTGTTTTGTTTTTTCGAGACATTTGCATGAGAAACTAGAACCAAAAGTACTTGGTAAGTTTTTGTTTTTGCAGCGATGGATAATGATGTTTGGATCATCGAGCCTCAGCCTGAGCATTCAGACCGCTGACGGCGGCGATTCAGATTTCTGATGTTTTCTGTTCGGAGGCCTGGAAAGCAGCAGGTTGTCGTGGCTTTAATTACAGTTGTGGTTTGCGGCGATGACAGCTTCCTGTCGTCGTGCTGATTCTCCTGAGGAGTGAAAGCCTCACTTCCCGTGAGCGATTTATAATTCATGCTCCAGGTGAACAGGGATCAGGTGCTTCTGTAACCTGAGGAGACCTTTATTCAGCCTGAATGAACCGAGCAGTCAGAGGGCTGCTGTCACCACCAGGAGGAAGTAGACCTCCTCTGCTTCCACGGGAAGAAATTCTGAGATTTCAGGGGAAATTCTGCAGATAAATGGCGTTCAGTCGGGTTTCACCAAACCACACAAACTTTCCTAACAAAAGAGACAGAAAAGAGGAGAAAGAAGCTGCCTGGTCCTGCAGTCTGCTGAGATGTGAGTTTAAAGTGAACCTGCTGGGCATAAAACATGTCAGGTTATTTACCTGCGGATTAACCAGCCTTAAAGGGGCAGCATGACGTGTTTTCCAGGCACATGGTGACATTTTAAAGCATAATCGAGTAGGGCTGAAACGATTAATCGGATTAATTGTGATTAATCGATTATTGAAATAATCGTCAACTCATTTAGTAATCGATTAACAGGAGTGTACAGAATCAAAAAAGGGCTTTTGGTGGAAAAAAACCAACACATTAAGAGCAGTAATTAAGCCAAAACTGTATAAAGATTATATACATTTTGCATTTAAGATACAAACACCTTTGTCTTAATGCATTTCTAATATTGCATGAAAAATGGTTAAATGAAATCTCATTTTTAATCTGATTAATCGATGGTTAATAATTTAAAAGAAACTTGATGTTGCAATTAGACCCCTTGAAAATGGGTCTCTGTCTCTTTAAGAAGGTCCTACTCTTCCACTGACTTAAGCAAGTTGTCACAACAATGCTCCTCCATTATGCCGTCTACAACCGTTCTTAACCTCTGATCCTTACATTTCTGCTAACTGGAACTACAAAAATAAATTCCCTTCATAGAAATGGCAATTTTGAGAAAAGTTTTGGTGCCAGGATGAAGTGGTTTTTCGGCCGTGTCGAAATTTGTGTATTTTGCAAAACTTTAATGGAAAACATTTTTTCGCATCACAAGTCATGTGATCAACAACCGGAAATGATGAAGACAACAGGAAGTCATAGAGGATGATGGCGCAGCATGTTTTTCATATTCACATGTGATCTCAGTTGCATTTTTTATTTATTGGAAACACCAGAATTGCGAAATTGTGTTTCTCTTGACATTAACGAAATACCAACAAAGTTTTGCTCGCATCTGAAATGGAAACGCAGCTGCTGGGAGAGGTTGGTCCAGTGGTCCAGTGGTGCAGCCCTGGTACATTAACACTCCCAACAATTCAGACAGTTTTAGGGGTTTTAATTATCATGAATGATAAATCGACATCTTATCATTTATCGTGATAAACGATACGATAATTGCCATCCCCTACCTCTCACTGAGATCAGTTCCGGTAACTCAGCATAATTTTCTACACCAACAGCCGTAGGAGACCCCTCCGCGTCCAACATGGACACATTTTTCCGTCGTCACTTCAGAAGGAAGGAAGCGTCCCTGGAGGCGGATCCTGCTGCCGCCGCCTGCCGCCAGCGCCGGCCCAGCGTCGCCATCCCCACCAGTAAGGCCCGCCGCCGCTCCAGCGTGGGCCTCCCATCCTCCGGCCTGACCCAGCGCCGTCGCTCCACTGTCCAGCCGCCGGCACCAAAGAGAAAGCATGGCCGCCGGCGCTCCAGCACCACCACGCCCAGCCTGAACCCGCGGTTCGCCGTGTGCCGGAAGAAGGTGGGGAAGCTGCGGACTATTGACACCCACCTGCTGGGGCCGTCCATGCTGCTGGCCAGCCTCATCCAGATGGCGGAGGAGGACGAAGAAGGCGAAGGGGGCGGCCTGGGGGCGGGGCTTCCTGCAGGGGAACAGCAGGTGGAGGTGAGAGGCGGAGTCAGCAACAGAGCGGCATTTTCCCGCTCCAGCAGCCTCCAATCGGACCAAGATGACGACAGCAGCGATTACTCCAGCAACAGCCAATCAGAAGGCAGCCTGCTGTCGGAGACAGAGCAGCTGCCTGAGGAGGAAGAGGAGGGCGAAGCCTCCACCTCCTCCCTCTCTACCTCCGCCCTGCAGGTGCTGATTAAGCCCCCGGATGTTCTGTCCCAGTCGCGGCCCCTGATCCGGGCCCCTCGCTGCCTTCGCAGAAACTCTTCCCAGGTGTTTGCCGGAGATCTGTCCCCATTCGTCTGCTACCGCGGCTCCAGCCAGAGGAAGAGGAGGAAGATCTCCACCGTCTCCAAGGCTGGGAGCCCCTGGCCGGGAAGAGGCCACCTGCTGCCCAGCCGCAAGAACTCAGTCTACTACCTCAACCACCCGGCCTTCTACAGGGGCCCCGGGCCCCTTAGCCCGCTGGGGCCCCACAGCTACGACTCCCGCCTGGAGAGTCTGAGTGCCTTCTTGCTGTATGTAGTCCAGCTGCTGTCTGCACACTAATTTAGCTCTGTGTGATGAAAACTCAAATATCTAAGAACTTAAAGGTGATCTATTATGATTCCTTGAACAGTTTAGGATCAGTCTATACAAAACATGTTCATTACCTCTTTTCACAAAATCATTCTTGGATAATGAGATTTTAGTCTGATCAAAATAGGCTATTTTAAACTGTTTTAGGGCCTCCTGTCACTTTAAATCTAAATAAGCTGCTCCTGGCCACGACCTCCCCACCCCCAAACTCAGCGTTTACACTCGCACGTAAAAATATCTTCAAACAGATGCAAAATTATACAACTGTACATTTTTGAAAAGCAAAAGCAGAGCCTCCTGCATACCAACAAGAATGCAGCAAGTGGTTTCTGAACAGTACGTCAACAGCAAAACACTTGTCTATTCCAGCAGCCATTGTACAGTGCATACAGCGGTAAAAGCAGCTGAAGAAACATGCTGGAACTCTGCTAGTGTTGCTAGCTAACGGGTGGAACTCTGCTGGGGTTGCTAGGTAACGGGTGGAACTCTGCTGGGGTTGCTAGCTAATGGGTGGAACTCTGCTAGTGTTGCTAGCTAACGGGTGGAACTCTGCTGGGGTTGCTAGGTAACGGGTGGAACTCTGCTGGGGTTGCTAGCTAACGGGTGGAACTCTGCTAGGGTTGCTAGCTAACGGGCGGAACTCTGCTGGGGTTGCTAGGTAACGGGTGGAACTCTGCTGGGGTTGCTATTTTACAGAAAACAAAGGAGAGTGAAAACTTGGACTGATGACTGTGTGATGATATAATCTCTATATGTAGAAATACTGCAAGGACGGATAAAATCTTGCTCAAAGTTTTGCTCCAAAGTTTGACATTTTGAAAGCTGTATGAACAAAAATGTTTCTTCTGAGTCAGTCAGGGGAAAAATGTGTGAAATTATAACCTAGAAACCTGATAATTCTTTGTTCAAACATGTAATGGGACATTATATCGGTCAAACGGCTCTCCACCAAGTGTTGTTGGTTGGACTCCAAACGCATGTTTTTTTATTGATTCAACCAAGTCAATTAATTAATTGCACTTTTGTGTAAACATCCTTGTGCTCCTCTGAATATCACTGAAGTTCAGTGCTCAGTCCAAATCGGTACTAAAGGGCTATTTCACTATTTTTAGAAGAGTTTGAGCTGCTTTTTTTTAAGCACAGAATAAAATTAGTGATCAATACTTCTGTAGTAATTAGTGTTTCCAATAATTTACTTCATATATTTTATTTTATCTAAGACATTTCTATGGAACTGAAATGACGTTAGTTCTGGTCACATTTAGTACAATTAATCTTAAATTGCTTTAACGCCCAATGTAAATGAAACTTTCTCAGACGTTGTTTTTCTTCTTCTGCCGTTTGCAGGAAAGCCATCGCCAAGTCGGGCCTGCAGAATGCTGCGACTCAGTCCAACGCGTCCGGACAGACGGACTCTCAGCAGCCCAACAGCACCATCGACTGGAGCGTAAGTCACGGTTTTCATTCAGAAATGAAACGCAGCTGAGTTGTATTCAATAAAACACAGACTCAACTTTAGCTTCACTTTTTGAAAAGCATCAGTTTACATTACAGAAACATCAGAATAGATAAAGGACACATAAAATTATTCCGTCCCATTTTCATGTGTTTTCATCTTATTTTTGAGTAAAAGGTCATTGGATGTTTGTAAAACACAACTATTAAAAGAAAAATACTTTTGCCTAACACTTTCCATTCAAGATAAATTAGAATTAAATTATAAATATGTAATTTAAAGTTTCATGTTTAAAAAAATTATGAAAGTGCCCATTGGAGGCCAAAATTGTTCCAAGGGCCACAAAGGACCCCAGGGCCACACTTTGGATATCCCTGCCATATAGAGTGATACATTTTTCAGCCATATCATCCATCAGTTTGGGATCTAAACTCTGTTTGACTCTGGATTGGTTCCCACTGGATCATTTTTGTGTATTTTGGGATGCAGGAGAACGCCCAGTACGGGGAACACATCTGGTTCGAAGCCAGTGTTTCTGGAGACTTCTGTTACGTTGGAGAACAATTCTGCGTTGCCAAGTCTCTGGTGAGTTCACCTCCACTGGTTTGGTTCTGGTCCCAGACAGCGGGAAAAGAGGAGCGACTCTAGCAGGGCCGGCCCAAGCCTTTCTGGGGCCCTAAGCATGGTTTGGGAAAATGACCCTGGCTCACCGTGAACCCGATCTGTTTTCCAGCAAAAGTCTGTACCTCGGATGAAATGTGCTGGCTGTAAGATATCGGTGCACGTCATGTGCATGGAGCAGCTGGAGAAGGTAAATGAGCTCCAGGTCAGCACCTCGTCTCAGACGTCTCTCCTTCCCAGCTCAACGTTTCTGTCCTCTGCCCAGATTAACTTCAGGTGCAAACCGTCGTTCAGGGAACCAGTGTCTCGAGCCGTCCGAGAGGTCAGCGGCGCATGTTCACGATCTGAAAGTGTTCACTGTTATGTTGAGGTAAATAGTGCTCTGAAAAATGTCTCGTTCTCCAGGCCAACGTCGTTCGACATCACTGGGTCCACAGGAGACGGCAGACTGGGAAGTGTCGGCAGTGTGGGAAGGTTGGTCTCTGACTGGATGAGTTTTTACCCTGTTTCTAAACCAGATTTACTAATTTCCTACAGTAGTTCTTCTCCTAATAGTTGTTTTCCCTCTAAAATTATCACTGGTTTGGGGACATTTAGCAGTTTATGAATGTTCTTTTACGTTGCTGGAAAAACAAAAAGTTCATCAGAACGTCTCAGGAACAAGAATACCATGCTAAGACTTTAGGCAGTAGCTTAAAAATATAGGAATAAATCTAACATTTTCCACATCAACTTATGAAACAACCATTCAAACTTTAAGCAACTTGTTTCTGTTTTTGTAATTGTTTTAAGTTTGAGTTTTTTTCCCCCCCATTTTCCATCAGGATGTTCAGCTTAGTAATAATGTGACACACTCTAGATTCTGACCTCAAGAGAAGTTCTGAAATGTGTTTGATTTAAACTACTCTCACCCCCACAGTTTTATCTCCACATGTACATTTTATAAATCAAAACGTTGGTATTTCTCTCCACTTTCACCCATTTTCTCTTTCACTGTCGCAGGACTTACAGTTTTCCATCAGTTTGACAATAAGTGCAGAGAGCTCACACCCAAACTCTAATTCACTCCCATTTAGCTCAATATCTTTCTTTCTAAAATAAAACTGAAGGCTCTCTTTAACCTTTCGTACCTCCTAAATAAAACTCCGTAGACACATAAAAAGGTGTATGAATGGCCACTAAAAGGTTCTAACACTCGTGGTTCAAGAATTTTTCTGAAACAACTTATAGTTTTTACACATCGACCGTTTGAGGCTGGTGAATGAAACGGTGCTGTAGGCTCCCTAAAAAAGGAGGGAGTCGCCATAGCAACCACACACAGTAGCTGCTGCAGAGTTTCTGCTGCTGGTTACAATCAGAAACTGTTTCAAGAGTTTAGAGCGGAAAGTTTTCTAAAATAAGATGGTGAAATGGGTATGAATTATGAACAGCTTTAAGAAAGTATTTCTCTGTAATTTTATGTGTTATATTGATTGTATGTTTTCTGTATATGTGTTGCTTGACATATTTAAGCAAATGCTCTTTAGTATAATGTTTTTTCATCATAGTATAATTTATTTTTGATCTATGGCCTCTATATTGTATTTGTTTATTTTATAGTTACTTTAATTTTGAATTTATCATGTGATCAATGTACGTCATGTATGTTTTAGTTTGTGTTGAATGTGTGAACCTCAGGAAGAGTAGATGCAGAAAACTGCAACTGATGGAGATCTAATGAATTTATCCAGCAGTTTTCTAGTCATACTGACCACCAGTCAGTTGATATGCAAGTTGAACTTGCATATCAACTTGTGCAAGGAGGAAACTGGAATCAAACCTTTGAGTTTCAGATCGACAGCTTCTCTAATTACCTCCATCATGTCACCAACAGGGCTTCCAGCAGAAGTTTACATTTCACAGCAAAGAGATCGTAGCCATCAGCTGCTCGTGGTGCAAACAGGCGGTGAGTTAACGTCGTTAACATCAAACTCCAGGTAACTTCCTGCCAGCTGACTCTCCGTCTCCGTTTCAGTATCACAACAAGGTGACGTGCTTCATGCTGCAGCAGATAGAGGAGTGCTGCTCTCTGGGGGCCCATGCTGCCGTCATCATCCCTCCAACATGGATTATCAGAGTCCGCAAGCCGCAGGTATTTACTGTCCAGAAATGTTATTTACTCAGCCTCCTGGGTTTAAGCTCCAGATATTTCCTCTTTTTCCTGTCTGTGATCCAGACTTCCCCATCAACCTTTAAACTGGTCTGGAGATCCAGACTGTCTCATTTCATTTTGTTCTTGCTGCTTTTTCACTCAATTTTTATGACGGCATATTAGGGTCACTTTATATGCGGGGAAAATTAGGTGTAAGTTTCCATCAAAAAACTAAAAAGTTTTGAGATTAGTCAAATTTTCTAGAAACATTTTTATAAAAAAAAGAAAAAAGAAAAAATAAATTTCTGAGTTTCAAAATTAAAGACTTTCAACTTTTAAAACTCAGAAATGTCCAGGTTTTTTCTAGAAAATTCTGAAATTAATCTTGAAATTTCTGAGTTTATTTCTTGCAAATTTTCACCTTGTTTTTTCCAGAAAATTTCTGAGACTAATCTCAAAATTTCAGAATTTTTTTCTTTCCAAATTTTAACTTCTGAAGCTCAGAAATTTCCTTATTTTTTATAGAAATTTTCCGAGATTAATTTTAACATTTTAGATTTTTTTTTTATGGATATTTATTACTCCCTTTTTTCTTCCTACAGTTCCTCTAACATGCCATTGTAAATTTTAAAGTCCTGTCTGCCAAAAAACGGTGAAACATTTACCAAATCCCTGACACATGAACCTCAGTTTATCTTGTTTGACTGACAAAGATAAATAATCTGCTTATAAATTAGAGCAGACTTTATCTTCATTTATTTAATTTCTCTTTGGAATCAATAAAGAATTTTTTAATTGAATTTCTAGTAACTCTATCCTCAGTCTAACTTCCACCAAAAAATCTCATTTTTTATTGATCCTTCTGTCTGAAGACTGATCAGGTCCTCAAAGTGTAGAGAAAAACCTGCAGTTGATGATAGTTTCTATTTTTTCTGCAGACGTCTCTGAAATCCAGTAAAAAGAAGAAACGGACGTCACTGAAGTGCAACAAGTCGACCAAGAAGGGAGCAGAGGTCAGCAAAAAGCCGCTTTATGTGCTGAGCAAAATGCTAGCATTAAATAAAGAATCTTCTTGCTTAGTGAATGCAGTTTGGTCAGTAATGACATTGGATGTAGCTTTTTTTGGTTCATAGTGACTTTGAATGCAGCATTTTGTTTAAAACTGAATTGAATGCAGCGTTTTGCATCATGTGTCCGTTCACTTCCTGATCTTTTGGTCGCTCTTCAGCTCCAAGATGGCCGCTGGAAGCCCTTCCTGGTGAAGCCCCTCCCCTCCCAGCTAATGAAGCCTCTGCTGGTGTTTGTCAATCCGAAAAGCGGCGGGAATCAGGTAGTTTTCATTTTGGTTCACATCAAGATCCTGAATGTTCTCAGGAACCAGCTGTGCCAAAATGTATTGATAAAACTCATTATCAAACTGTTAAAATATTAATAAATACTGACTATCTTTTCACATTGATCAGTTCCTTCATTTGTTTTTCTGATCTTTACAATGAAAAACTATTAAAACTCAGCAGCTGACTTGCCGCCTTCCTCCTCTTCTTCTTCAGGGAGCAAAGATCATCCAGTCGTTCATGTGGTACCTGAACCCTCGGCAGGTGTTTGACCTGACCAAAGGAGGACCCAGAGAGGGGTAAGCAGTCTTCCTCACTCGTTGTCATTCCTCATTGGAAGCTCAAACATTTCAGTCAGATCCGTTTCTTTGCTCCCTGCAGGCTGGAAATGTACTCCAAAGTTCCCAACCTGCGGATCCTGGCCTGCGGTGGCGACGGCACCGTGAGTTAAACGATGAATAAAACAGAGCTGTGAATAAAACAGATCCTGTGGTCACATGACCTCTGACCGTTCAGGTGGGATGGATCCTGTCCGTGTTGGACCAGCTGAAGCTCCGCCCCCAGCCTCCGGTCGCCATCCTTCCTCTGGGGACGGGAAACGACCTGGCCAGGACGCTGAACTGGGGAGGGGTGAGTCCAGTCGCTTCGCTGCTGCTGTTTAAAGTTTTATTTTGTTTGTTCCGATTTAGAAATAGAGCTGCAACTAATGATTATTAGTTACCGATTATTCTGATAATCAATTAATCGGATAAAAAAACTGCAATTTGAGGAGTTCTTGGTAGAACAAAATGTATTTTTCTACTGGCTTCATTGCTCCTCTGAGCATCTTCTCTCAGTAAATTACCTTTTTTTGTCTTAGCTAGTGATTAATCAATTACTATATTAGTAAACGATTATTTCAGTAATCGATTAATCACAATTGATCGTTTCAGCCCTGTTTAGAAATGTAAACTTTAGGTTAAGACCCTGAGCATAAATAAAGTTGTTTTCCAGTCATCCTGCTGTGCTCCGGTCTCAGGGTTACACCGACGAACCGATCACAAAGATCCTGTCGCACGTGGAGGACGGGAACGTCGTCCAGCTGGACCGATGGAACCTCAACGTGGAACCGAACACCGAGGCTCGACCCGAGGAGCGAGATGAGCAGCAGACCGACAAGGTCAGCTCTGGTTTGGCGTAGATGAAACCGAGCGTTCCCTCAGCTGCGTCACGGTTCGTTTACGTTTGCTTTTCAGCTCCCGATCGACGTCTTCAACAACTACTTCAGCCTGGGCTTCGACGCTCACGTCACACTGGGCTTCCACGAATCCAGAGGTCAGTCCAGCCCAGGGTTACAGGAGTTTGGGGTTTTTCATTGTGGCTTATTTTGTTGTGACTTTGTGTTGAATTTAGTTAGTTATTTTTAGGAGTCTGCTAGTTTTCAATGAGTTATTATATTGCTTAGTTTTAGTTTAGTTTTTATGAGCTATAGTAGCAGTTTAAGTTTTTTCATACTTTGATTAATTTTTAGGTGCAGAATTCAAAAGGAAGAGACAGTTTTCCAAAAATGTACTTAATTATTGTTGAACAATCAACTGGTGTTGCCATTTTGCAGGCTAGTGTTTCGTTTTAGCTGCCAAGTTCTCAACATAACATGCTATATCTCAAAGTTACGTGTGAAATATAAAAGAAAAAGGGACATAGTGCTTTACTATTAATTGTCAACACTACAACAACTAGATTACAATGTTATGTTTAATAAAAAAAATAGCAAGGGAGAGGGAAGTAGGTCAGCTAAGCTAGCTTGACTTTAACAACTTTATCATGTAGATGCTCTGTGGAATTTGATGAGATTCGGTTCAGTTAAAAAATAAAAAATGGGGACCTAAACACCAAGTCTCTGACAGATCATCAGTAGAGCAGTTTAAATTATCTAACCAACCACTGCTTATTGGTAATCGCAAAATAAACATCAAGCCTAAAAACATAAAACTGTAATGGACTGAATGTTCTTTGTGTGATATATATATATATATATATATATATATATATATATATATATATATATATATATATATATATATATATATATATAATATTTATACAGTTACAATGTATAAATCAGGATTTATACATTGTAACTGTTGTCATCATTCAGTTGTTGTTGGTCAAACACAGAACTTCAGTTTGAGCTAAATTTGCGTTGTTGGCTTTATATTTTTAATTGCTGCCTGGTTTTTAATCAAACACTAAATATACCAGAATCCTAACAGGAATCCCATTTTCTCCTGTTTTGTGTTTTCAGAGGCCAATCCAGAGAAGTTCAACAGCCGCTTCAGGAATAAGATGTTCTACGCTGGGGTGAGTCCGGCTCTCATCCTGCTCTTTCAGTCCATCCCCTCAAACGTCTTACATCCATTCATATGTGGGGTTTTTTTTCTTTAGACGGCCTTTTCGGACTTCCTGAGCGGCAGCTCCAAAGACCTCGCCAAACACATCAGAGTGGTGGTGAGTGCAGGCAGCGACCAGGTTCTCCGTTTTCTCAGAACTGAGCAGCATTTAAAAACAGCCACTGGTTTTCATTTCTGAAGCTCAGAGAACCGGTATTTCGCTCTGTGCATCATTTTCCATCACCAGGTCAGATTGAGGTCTGACACACTGCTGCAGATGCAGGTTTTGGTTTTATTTCTATCTGAACAAACCTGCATTCAGAGAGAATAAAACACATTTAAGTGACATTGCAGAGCCTTTTGTATCCAACGAGCTACAACAAAGCTTCATCCATTTCAATAACATCAGCAGGCTTTGTTACTGCCTCTCTTCTGTCCCTTTTATAGCCTGTGAGATGCATTATCCCACCCAGGCTTCGTGTTCGCTGTGACACAACCACAGGATATATTTGGTCTAAACATAACGAGTATTTCTCTTTAAAATCAACAATTCTCTATTCTAGGTGTATCACAGCTGTGATGTGGCAGGTATTCAAAACAAAAATATAAATAATCAGGCTCAATGTTAGACCAACATATGTGTGCCTGCTAGTCAGTGGTGGGTTATTCTAACTAGAAATTTAGTTACGCTAACCCTAAAGAATAATTGTTCTGCTAATGCTATAGCGCTACACCATCGTTTTGTGTTGATGGAAGTTAATGCTAAAGCGCTAACTACAGTTCCAAATTATACAATACATGAACTGGAAAGACTACAACCATCAAACACAAATTTAATTTTGACATTATAATTTACACATTTTGTTGTGTTTATGTGTATATCTTGTTCTCTGCTGTCGGTGTTTTATTTTCTTCCAGCATGTACAAACAAATGTTTAAATGAAGTTATTTGGGGGAAAAAATACAGAGTGAGAACGTCTGATGGGCCATTTAAATTTCCGCAAGAAAACTTTTCCAGAAAAAACTCAAAAATTTCAAATGTCCAAAGCTTTTAATTTTCTAAACTCAGAAATTACCAAAGTTTTCTAGAAAATTTCTGAGATTAATCTCAAAATTTTTGGTTTTTTTCTAGCAAATGTTCGACTTTTGGAACTAAGAGCTTCTCTTGTTTTTGATTGAAATTTTTTTAAATGAATCTCAAAATTTAAGGTTTTTGGCAGAAACGTATTTAATTACATTGCCCTAATACGCAGTTGTAGAAACGGAACTGCTGCGTAAACAATGTTGACACATTTCAAAATAAGAGCATGCTTATAAACCACTCATTACTTGAAGAAAAACACAAACGTCAAACTTTATTCAAATGAAAGTTCACAAAACAGCCAAGTAAATTATCGCTCTGGAAACATCTATTTAGGGGAAGCTCAGTGCTAAGCTAAATGGTTTCAGTTAGCTGAACAAAAAATTAGCAGATTATTAGAAGTCTACACACCACTGCTGGCAGAAAGTCAAGATTTCGTCCTGAAATTTGATTGTTTAGAAGCAGCAAAATGGAAAGAATAAGGATGTGAAAGCTGGAATACGAGTCTCTCTGAAGCTGCAGGTTTTCCTTTGTGTTTTTCAGCCTCTTTTGCTTAATATCTATTGTTTTTCAGTCATTTTCCCTCTTTTATTGAAATATTTTTGTTTATTTCCCTGATTTACTTCAGCTGAGCTGTGATTTTATTTATCTGCACACGAGTGTGTTCTGGTCGTCTCACCTTTAAACCCGGTTGTATTTTCTCAAAGTGTGATGGCACGGATCTGACGGCCAAAGTCCAGGAGATGAAGCTGCAGTGCCTCCTCTTCCTCAACATTCCCAGGTTGTAGAACAGTAGAGGAATATTTTTTACAGTGCGTTAAAGCATTGCCTCTGTGTCTCCAGTGACTCATTTAAACTCTTTGGGTCGTTCTTGTTTTTTCTGCAGGTACTGTGCCGGCACCACGCCGTGGGGAAACCCCAGTGAGAGTCAAGACTTCGAGCCTCAGCGTCACGATGACGGCTGCATAGAGGTCATCGGGTTCACCATGACTTCTCTGGTGAGGTCAAAGTTCAATCACTGCGATCACATGGATTGGCTGCTAATTTTTTATTTCAGTATAAATGCTTCTGGCTATGTGACCTGACAAAAAAGAACAATAAAATCCTCTTAATCTGGATAAAAACTTAAAGCAACAGCTATTCAGTCAAAAGGACAACACTTGCTCGGTTAGAGCACCTGTGTCAAACATAAGGCCCGCGGGCCAAATCCGGCCCGTCACAGCTTTTTATGTGGCCGTCTAGGCTCCAGACTTATGCATAAATAGAACCTTCAAGATAACCGTTGTGTGCTTAAATATGACTTTATTAATCAAACCAGTGGTTTTTAACCATTTACTGCCAAGTTACTTTAGTCAATATTTCCAGCAGCCCTCCCTGCAACTCGGCTCCTTCAGACTAGCCAGCAGCAATTAGCAAACAGCTGGTGGAACTGAGCTTCTGGTGAACTCATTATAGGAGCTACTTCTCAGTGGGACGCTGATAAAACATTGCTAAAAGGTTAATAGAGGAGCCATGTTGTTATGACTTCCTGAAGGCGGAGTTTCAGAAACAGCAGGAGCTTTTAAAGAGACAGAGGCCCAATTTCAAAGCATTAAATTGCAAAGTCAAATTTCTTTTAAGTCATATTTGATATATACAGCATTCTTATAACAACTGAAGGCAACCTAGTTAAAATGGCCTATATGCATAATACTGCCCCTCTAAGTGTCATCACTTTAAGCCACCTGCTCATTTTTCCCTATGCTTTGTGTGCAGGCGACGCTGCAGGTGGGCGGCCACGGCGAGCGTCTTCACCAGTGCAAAGAGGTGACCCTCACCACCTTCAAGTCCATCCCCATGCAGGTGGACGGCGAGCCCTGCAAGCTGGCGCCATCCATCATCCGCATCAACCTGCGGAACCAGGCCAACATGGTCCAGAAGGCCAAGCGAAGGATCTCCATGCCGCATCTGAACGAGTAAGAGTCGGGACTGAGCGGTGCTAAATTCAGGAGGAGATGTTTTGTTGTTAACGGAGTGTCTCAGGGCTTTGTTCTTAGCCCATTTCTGAAGCCCCAAATGATTTAAAGGGATCCACAAGTAGTTGAACATAATGGCCTAAATATGTCGTAATTTTCCTTTTAACTAAAAAGTTGCTGTTTGTTATATGCCAAAACTATAATTACTTCAAATTATAGTTGGTCCGTTGGAATCTACAGAGTAAACACAGGAAGGCTGCAGTCCGATCGAGTTCAACGAGCTCCGGTTCAAATTAAAAAGGCTCAATAGCGTTACTAATCGCTGTTTGGGCTGCGCGGAGCTAGCGCAGTCAGACCTGTAGATGTCATTTACCCATAATGCATTGCAGTGTGAACAACACGTTGGTGTGACAATATCTTAACGTTTATAAAAACTAAACAACTTACAGTATTATTTTTACATCTAAAATAAATTGTCTATTGTTACAACTAATTGTGTTACAAGTTAATTTATCTGCCAATGGATAAATTAACTGGCAGATATCATATATTGATATAAGGAATCGATATATGAAGGAATATTGATTCCTTCATCAATATTAAGGAGTTCTTTACTTAAAACAAGCCTCTATGTCATGCTGAAAAGTAACTTTTAAATTAGTTTAACTTACAAAGATATTTGCACTAGAAATTAGACCAAAATTACTTGGTAAGATTTTGTGTTTTTGCAGTGTACTGTTGGACATAAGCAGGTTTTTCTTAAACATGAGAGTTGGAGGCGTAGCTCTTGCTTGTCTCGGTCCGTGTTGTGTTCTTGAAACGTTCTGTGTGTGTGTGTGTGTCCTCTTTAGGTTAGTGTGTAAATGTCAGTGTGTGTGTGTTTGTGCGCAGCCAGCAGCCGGTTCCTGAGAAGCTGCAGATCCGGGTGAACCGGATCAGCATGGCGGCTTACGAGGCTCTGCATTACGACAAGGACCAGCTGAAGGAGGCCTGTGAGTGCTGCACTCCGGTTTTACTCTCCTCACACTTTAAAACTGAAATCCAGCTGATTAATCGGTTTAGTTGTGATTAATCGATTATTGAGATAATCGTCTTAACTAATTTCGTGATCAATTAATCATTAACTAGAGTATGCAGACTCAAAAAATGCTATTTGCTGAAAGAAAAACATTCAGAGCAGTAATTCAGCTAAAACTGTAGAAAAACTACATAGATTTTGCATTTAAGATGAAGATCTTTTTCAGTAAAAAAAAAAACAGATAAACTATTATGAAGCAACTTTTGCTTTACAATTATTATTTAGTTAATCTGAAAGATGATAATCAGATTCATCCAACACTGTATCAATGGTAAGCCCAGCAGAAACAACTCAACTTTTCACATTTTGAAGGTTTTTTTGCTGCATATTCAAGTAATGAAATATGTATTTTTTTATTTTAAAAAATTATTTAAAAAAAATGTTTTATTTGCATTTTTTACTGTATTTATTATAATGTGTAAAAAAGTTTTGTGGTTAAATTAAAAAATGACTATGCCAATTTTTGTATGTTTAATCATCAGAATAATCAATAAAATCAATTAATTGTCAGAATAATTGATAATTGGTTGCTAAAGTAAGCGTTAGTTACAACCCTGATATCCCGCCCTTCATCCATTGTTAAATTGACTTGATGTTTTTGAAAAAAATAGATTTATCGCAGACTGACCTGAGATTTAATCACTGATTTTAGATGACTGGCTCTGGATTCGGTTCTTATTTCCAGTAAAAATCCCTGAAATGACTCCAAACTGAACCAGGACAGAATTAATTAATTCAATTTGGTCCCAACTGGACACACAACCTGCATTTTAAAAAATTTAAACTATTAGCGTCCAAACTTTTTGACATGAGGGCTGAAAAATGTCACATTTTGGCATTATTATTAAATAAAATTACAAAATCTAAACCCAGAGATGATAAATGTGACGATCGTTTGTGCAGCGACGCCGCTGGGAGTCATCGTCGTCCCTGGCGACAGCGACCTGGAGATGTGCCGGCTGCACATTGAGCGTCTCCAGGACAACCCGGACCAGGAAGTAGAGCAGGTGCGTACCTGGTTATCCAGGTGTTGCTGGTGATGGTGGAGCAGATCTGGGTTAGGAAGAACCGGGTTTCATCCTGGTTCTCTTTCTGATCCTGCAGGACGGAGATGAGATGAAAGGAGAGAGTCTGTCGTCACAAAAACTCTCCATCAACTGGTGTTTCCTGGACTGTAAGCCTCACACTCAACATCTTACCTGAGATCCTGACCAATCCTGACCGGGCTTTCTGTTTCCAGGTACGACTGCAGATCGGTTCTACAGGATCGACCGGGCTCAGGTAGGACCAGAGGTTTCTGCTCTTGCAGGCCTTCAGGAAACAAAACATTTGACCTTTATGACCTGAGTAACCTTAGTGTTTTCCTGAGTGTTTTCTTTGTTCAACGGATCACAAATTAGCAACTGATGCCAAGTTAAATAAGACTCAGCTTTATATTTTTACTTAATTCTGGCCCATGACAGTCAGAACCAGAACCCAGTGGAGGTTCTGGACGGGTCTAGTCCACTCTGTGAGCAAGACTGATTGAAAGTATTTTAATTTTAATTTCTCAAATTTAAATAAAACTTAATGTTTATCAGCTTGGAGGAAAATGATAGTCTTTATTTAAAATTATTTGTATTAATTATTAACTACTTTAGTGATTAATAAAAATATTAATGTAAGTGGCAGCTTTGTGTATTACTTTACACACTTTAATTTTAAATATGCCAATATTTACGGTGTTTTACTCTGCATGATTTGGGACCAAAATTGCATTTTCAGCTGCTGCAGTTTGTATTCACACCTCACTGAATGAAACAAACCAAAACCTTTAAAAAAAACAGTTCCCCTCCTCACCTGTGGGGGCGCTGCACCAAGAACCAGTAAAGGAAATGACACACAAACCTATGAAAAAGATATTAGCACAACTTGCTTCTTCACTCAAAGTGAACAAAAATTAAGCTAGATTTTAGCAGTTGTATTTTAGCTGACTATTTTAGACATTTTCTAGGTAAAAAAAATTGCTAATAATTTAGTCACGTTCCAAAGAAAATATTTGTTTTTACTAAACTTCTTTAATTAAAGACAATTTTCCTGACATTAAAAATTAAAACTGAATCTGAGTTGATGTGAGACTTGATGTTTTTCTTCTTTTTCGCCCCAGGAACACCTGAACTACGTGACGGAGATCTCTCAGGATGAGCTCTACATCCTGGACCCGGAGCTGGTGGCGAAGGAGACCGTGGGAACCTCCCCCAGTATGCCGGACCAGTTCTCCTTCCCCTGCTCCCCCTCGTCACCCACCTCTCCCAGGTGAGTTTCTTTCTGATCCATCTGCTAAAATCTAAGAACATGTTCAGGAACTTGTCAGTTTAGTTTGACATTTATCAAGATTAAAGCTTATAAACAGACTCTCCTTTAAAGGGGATTTATCATCCAAAATTCAAAGTTTTGCAGGTTAATGTTTTTTTGATGCCTGGAAAATGAATCGTCTCCCTGTTAAGTCACATTTGTCAGGCAATGTGACGTTGCCTAGCAACCCAAGCAGAGTTCTGCCCGTTACCTAGCAACCCAAGCAGAGTTCCAGCCAGTTTCGTCGGCTGGTTTGGCCGCTTTATAATGGCAGCTGGAAAAGACGAGTTTTTTGTTGACTTACCATTCAGAAACCACTTGCTGAATTCTTATTGGTTGTGCAGGAGGCTCCACTTTCGCTTTTCAAAGATGTAAGGTTGTATAATTGCACATCTGTTTGCAGCCATTTTCACGTTTGACTGGAAACATTGAGTTGGGGCAGCGGTCAACAGCAGCTTATTTGGATTTAAAGTGATAAGATGCCCTAAAACAGTTCTGACCAAGCATTATCATTCAGAATGATTTTGTGCAAAGCATGTAATGAACATGCTTTGTATAGGCCAGTGGTCAGTCCTCGAGGGACGGCATCCTACATGTTTTAGTTCTTTCCCTGGTTTAACTGCCCTGGATCCATTGATGGCTCGTTAGAAGGCCTAAGAAGAACATTGACTTGCTGAGGAGGCTGTTACTACCACCAGGAAAAGAACTGAAACATGCAGGACGCCAGCCCTCGAGGACCGACTTTGGGCACCACTGGAATAGGCCGTAGATCTATCCTAATGTGTTCCAGGAATCATAGTAGGTTACCTTTAAGTGAGCAGAGCGCCTTCTGCTGGAGGAAGTTGGTACTGCAGCAGTTCATCGTCTCAGATAATAGGGGGGTCATTTAATGCAGAAATCAGTAATGAACTGAGCTCCAGCTGCTGTTTGGAATGCTGTTGCCATGGAGACACTCATCTGTCTCTGCGTTGGTCACTCAGTCATGATCGATTGGTCCCCGAGGACAAACCGGAGGACAGACAGTGAAGAGCGTGTGTCTGTGTTTCAGGCAGAGGAAGAGGATCTCCAGTGACAGTTCGGTGTCAGAGGCTTTGACCCAGACCTCACCTAAAACTACTCTGCAAAGGTAAACATACACACACACACACAGACACACACACACACACACCGCCTCGCTGGACAGCTGGGATGGAGGAAGTTTTCACGTCCAATATTCTGGTACCTGGAGCTGTTAGAGGCTTCATTTCTGCTACAGTTTCCTGTCCAAGCAGTCGGAGGTTGCTGTCATCTGTTGAACTGATCTGGATCGTTGGTTCTGGTCTGGAGACTAAAGGGCTCTTTAAATGGAGTGATGGTTCTGATCCAAGTCTGGCTTCTGTTTGTAGTTCTGCTGCGAGTCTTGGCTCTGTTCCGAGTCAGGAACTTGTTCAACACTAGAGACTCGTTCTCTCTCAGGAGTCCGGTCCGCGTCGCACAACAGTCGGACTTTAGACTGAAACTCAGAAAAGGAACCAAAGTCCAGAGAAAAACTCTGACCGATCTCTGAGAAGTCCAGATGATCCAGAACCGTTTGACTAAACCCAGAACAAAATTAATTAAATATTGTTTTGTTTTTTTTTTTAAATCAAAGTTTTGATGTTTAACACTTGTTTGTATTTCCTAGTTTGCGACTCAAATGATGACCAAAAATAAAACTCATGTTCAGCTTGAAAGTATTTCAAAATCATGAGAAAAGATCTGAATATTGATTCAGAGAAAATGAACCATCAGACATGATCTGATAGTTCTGATCCAGACCAGTTCTGGAAAGCATCTCCTGACTGATCCGAATGGAAAACAAACCGACTCGGATCAGTTTCTGAGAACTTCCTCCAGCCCTGACCGTCTGCAGAGAGACCAGAGCGCCCCCTGCTGGAGTGGCTCCGTCTGTGTCGTGTGTGAAGTGAAGAACCGCCTGTAGGTCCCGCTAACTTCCTCCCGCTGTCATGTCTGCTGTTTCCTGTCTGTGATATGAAGGAGAGGAGCAAAGATAATCAGTGTCGATCGCTCCGTTACGACCACGGCTGATTTCAGACCAGCTGTTAGGTAGGACCAACCTGTCTCTGTCCTCCCGGTTCCTCCTGGCTCCTCCTGGTTTTTCCTGGTTCCTCCTGGCTCCTCTTGCATTATCCTGGTTCCTCCCGGTTCCTCCTGGCTCCTCCTGGTTTTTCCTGGTTCCTCCTGGCTCCTCCTGGTTTTTCCTGTTTCCTCCTGGCTCCTCCTGGTTTTTCCTGTTTCCTCCTGGCTCCTCCTGGTTTTTCCTGTTTCCTCCTGGTTCCTCTTGCATTATCCTGGTTCCTCCCGGTTCCTCCTGGCTCCTCCTGGCTCCTCCTCTGCTCTGGGTTCTGCTTTGTGCTGATGCCTCTGTCTAAACGTCTTTCTGCGAAACTTGCTAAGCTCTGCAGGAGGAGATGATGTGCAGCTGTGGAGAAGCGGCTTTGCCTTCGTTTCTGATGATGTGTTTGTATGTTGATGCATTCAGACTGAGAGGCTGGTTTTAACTTCTCACAGTTTCTGCTTCAGATGCCCTGCAGAAAAAACGGTTCAAGAGAAACTCCAGAAAACAGAAGAGCAGAATAGATTTAAACAGTCTTAAATTGTGCTCCTGAGAAATCAAATACTTTTTAAGTTTTATTTCATTTATATACTTGTGTATATATATATATATATATATATATTCTATGTTTTAATTAATTGGAACAAAGTTTATTTATTTTAGAAACCAAATGCATTATTTTCTTTTCTTTATGTTTATATTTTTATTCAACTGATTTAAACATTTTTTGGGAAAAAATACTTTTTAAAAATCAGATGTTTACTTTTCTTATATATATATCTATATATAAATATATATATATATCTTCAAGTAATTTCTAAATTTATTTCTGAAATCAAATTATTTCTTACATTTTCATTTTAATATCACTATTACTATTATAAATGTTTTTGTTATAAATCAATTCTTTTTATTTTCTTATCTTTAAATTAGAAATGAAAAGTGTTTATGATTGGACAAGCTCTAACTGCTGCTCAATCTTCATTCTTCAACAAAAAGTTACAGGAAAAACAAAACTGGATCTAAAATCCAGAACTTTTGAAACTGGAAATAAAATTAAATTCAAACAGGTTCAAAACATTGAGTACTGCCACCTACTGGACAGAAGCAGAACAGACTGTAGTAGATATTTGCAGGGGGGAAAAGGCGTCTTAGTTTTATATAAACACTGGAGATTATTTAAAAATAATGAAACAAATGCATGCTGGGAAGGTTCAGACCAAAGCAGTAGATAATCTCCTCTCTGTGTGTTTTGGCTTTAACATGTTGCGGTGTGGGAGCAGGGAGGGTCTGTGAGGTGCACAGATTTCCTGAGTAGTAAAGGGTTTTACTGTGGTGTTTGCTGGTTGATGTTTTAATGGAGGTCAAAGGTCAACTTTGAATATCTTCTCACTCTCCTTCTGGTTGGTTCTGATTCTGTCCTCTGTCTCCTCACAGAACCTCCACTGCTACCTCACAGGACCCTGAAAAAGGTAAATCTGACCTGTTGGAGATTAGTGAGTCAATTTAAGGTTAATTGATGTTATCGATTGACAAAGGATTCATTTACAATCCAGAATTATTTCTTATATCAAGAGGCTTGACATAACATAAACGGCTACATTTTGAATAATACGCTGCTTCGTCGAGCAGCTCGGCTGAATGACCATTAATGAGGTGAAATGTTACTTAAAGAGCGTTTACATTTTAAAACGGAACCGCATAAAGTGCGTTTTCCATCCCACACCGGACTCCGTTTGTCTTTATCGTTATGGTTTGGCCCCGCCATCTTTGTTTCTGGCTCTGCTTCTAGAGGACCAGCGGCGCCCTCTGCAGGATGGCGGCCAAACTACAAAACTAAAAGGTCTACTCTAAACGGATTAGTTACAAGATTTGAACTCATTTAATCTAATAAACCATTACTCATCAGTTTATTGTAAATCGTCATGATCTTAACTTACTGTTTAAATCACTTTAGACTACGGGTGTCTAAACATTTTGTCACCTGGACCAAAATCTTCAGCTCAAAAGCACTGCGGGTCAAATAAATATATTTTTTAAAAACTAAGTCACCAAAGTGATGGGTTTTTAACATACTCAACAATAAACTAATAAACTAAGCATGAGCGTTTTTAAATTAAACAATTAAACAAGATTTTTTGTTGTAGAAAAGGGATTGCAGATCCAAAATTTAATGTTTTCCTTATTAAATGAAATGCATCCAGTCTACTTATTTTGGGCTTGATGAAAACTGAAAAAAAAATTATATATTTTGTAGTATTTTCCCAGCAAAATAAAATAAAATAAAAACAAGATCTAGGTCAGTCTTCATGTGATATTTTTAGGTTTTAATAAAGCAATTAAAAACGGCTTTAGGTGCAACAATTTGTACTTTAGAGTTTAAGTCAATGAGTAAATGTTACTATAACAATAGAAGAAAACCGGAAAAACCCATGTAAAATTTTTGTAAGTAGATTTTAGTTTAAAAGTCGTAGTTTTGTCCTAATTGATCTGATTCATAAAATCAGTCCAGGGGCCCGCCCCCTTGTTTTAGGTCTTTATTAAGATGCAAAAACGAAGCAACATTTCTTAAATGCTTTGTGTTCTAGATGTGGCCACTAGATGGCGCTGCTCCTTTGGTTTTCAAGCCTTCATCTGTTTCTGTTTTTTAGATGCGGAGCTGATCAGCTGCATCAAGAATGAGAACCTGAGCAGGGTGAGTCTGCAGACTTCAGATCAGATCTGAAACTGGGAGAAATACTGAAACCTGTTCCTTTTACCGCCGGATAGTTAAGTCATTCACTGATGTAACAAGGACCTACAGACAGCTGTAGGTCCTACAGGTGAAACAAAAATGTTAAGATTTTTGTCTTAACAAAAATCTTAACATTTTTTGTTAAATGTTAAGATTTAACAAAATCTTAACATTTAAGATGTTAAGATCTTAACATCTTAGGAGAAGATGTTCTCCTAAGATGTTAACATTCTTAAGAAATGAATGTTAAGGAGAAACAAAAATGTTAAGATTTTATTTCAAAGTTTCTATTTGCTCAACACAGATTGGCTGAAACAGTTGGGTAAAATCTTGAATTTAACAATTTGATAGTTTTTCCGTGTAACTATAGTTTTTTCTTTTTTCTGGGCTAAGACTTGGTGTAAAACATAAAAATAAAATTAAAAGTATCAAATGTATTTATTTTTTTAGTTTCTTTAGCTTTGAAGTTAACAGAAATTAACTGGTTTTCATGGATCCAGATTCTAATAAATGTAGTTTTTTTCTTCAGTTTCTCAATATTTAGTATAAAATATGAAAGAAAAAATAAAACAAGCTAGAAATTATTTTAAAAAATTTTTTTGTTTCTTCAGCTTTGAAGTTGAGAGAAAATACAATTTCAGTGGTTTTCTTGGATCCATAACTTAGAAAATATTTTTTTTCTTTTTTTTTTTCAAATATTTAATTTAAAAAAAAAAAAAAACAAGTTAGAAAGAATTAAATTTATTTACTTTTTAATTTCTTTAGTTTAGTAGTTCAGACAATCTCACTTTGTTTTTTTTCTCCATCCAGATTTGAGTAAATATATTTTTTTGTTTGTTTTTTTTTTTGTGCTAATATTTAGTGTAAATCAATGAAAAAATAAGAATTTTTTGTAGTTTCTCTAGCATTTCATTGGTTTTTTGGGATTCATACATTAAATCAGAGTTTTAGCCTTCACCGGTTTGCGGTTTTAATGCTCAGTATTGTCTAAACATTACACAAAGCCTTTAAGTGCTTAATTTTTCTAACTTTTACTAACAATATCAAACCTCTACAAAGTTTGGGATAATTAAGTTAAAATTAAGGTATAGATTTTAAAGTGGATCACAAAATACCAGGATCTGAACGACATTAGAAGCATCTTCTCTGTTATATTTTAGCACATTTTAACCTTATTGCATTAAAGTTAGTTTAGTTAAAACTGCAGAGTTTCAGTTCAGTGAAATTCCCAGTTTTTATAGATTAGTTGAACCTCAAATGAATATTTTCCACTGTGAACCAGGTTAATATTTTTCCTTCCACCAAACTTTAACCTGAAGCTTTGTTTTAACTGTATAACTTCAGCAGCTTTTTTTGATATATGATGTTGTAAATGATGTGGATTTATCTCTAAATGTGTCGGTTTCCTCCTGCAGCTGACGGAGCTCCACCAGCAGGGGGCAGAGCTGGCGCTGCAGGACGCAGACGGCCGCTCGCTGCTGCATCACGCCGTCCAGACCGGCAGCAAAGACATCGTCAAGTACCTCATCGAAAACGGTGAGACGCTCCAAACGCTGCTGTTGAATCAGAAAACCAGCGGTCATGGTTGGGATTAGAGCTGGGAGATCACCATGGCAACAGAAGCAGAACATTGAACGCTATATTTGCTTCGCATCTCTCCTATTTTAAGCTGTCAGGAAGTCTTGAATGGCAGTTTGGGCTTTAAATCTGCAGCATGGGCAGTTGCCCAGGGCGGTATTTGAAATTTAAAATTTATGATTTTGTCCCCCCCTTTTTTTTCCATCCTCCCTCCAACTTCCTGAGGCCTTCATAGTTGTGTTCAGATAAAAATGAAGCAGAAATGTTTGATAATTTTCCAGTAAAACATCTGCAGGTTTTTCACCTCAGCCTGAATGAAACGATAAAAACATGTTTAACTCGTCTCGTCTTCATCAGTTTCGACTGATCGCTTCTCTGTTTCATCACTTCATCAAACATCTTTATATCTGAAGAGTTTGTAGCTTCAGTTTCTGAGTTTGTTTTCTTCTCCCGTCAGTTCCTGCCTCCCACCTGGACCTCGCAGAGACGGAGACGTGAGTCCACTTTGTTCTTTTAACCCGGCTGAAGTTTTGTTTTTGTTCTGTCCAAACGAAGCCCAAACGTTCCAGGAAGTGAATCCGTTTCTCCCGGTTGTGTTCCAGAGGAGAGACGGCGCTCCATAAAGCCGCCGCTCTCTGCCAGAGGAGCATCTGTCACTTCCTGGTGGAGGCGGGGGCGTCGCTCATGAAGACAGACCTGCAGGTAAACTCACCTGGAGCACAAAGACAGATTTCCCACACTACTCTGTCATCGAAACGTTAATTCATTTATTCTGCTTTAGAAAAAGTTTTCAGTTTCTCAGTTTGCAGATAAATTTAGTTTGTTTTTTTAGACTTGTGTACGTTTTCATCAATTTGAAGCCTCATAGTTGCAGTTTTCATCTGTTTTAACAGATAACTAGGTTGGACTACTTTTAAACGGCATATTAGAAAAAAAAGTTAATAAAAATCATATCAAAGCAAAATGTGGACATATTGGTGTGTTATTTGTCGCAAACTGTAATTTGCTGAACCCTAAATCTTCGTTTTCTCAAATCTCCATGTCAGAGTTTTTATAAGTAATGATTTTTAGTGATATGAAACCGAGTTTTTGTGTGGATGAAAGGCCAAAACAGATAAAAATATTTTCATATTCCCAGATCTCTGGCTGTGTGTGACTTGGCCCTGAATTCCTATCTGCGTCTGATCATTGTTTAGTGAGCTTTCCTGGAAATGTTTTGGTTCTTTCCAAACTCAAAGTCAGCAGATTAACGGTAAAGATTTAGTTTCTGGTCAGCAGCTGCTTCCTGCTGTATGAAGCCTTTTTTTTTTCCTGCTGGCAGGACGGCGGCCACCAGCCCGATCCGTGCCTCCGCACTTTAAATGGGTCTGCAGCAGTATTTGACCCACTTCTATAAAGTGATTAATGTTGTGTGTCAGTGAGAAACGAAGCTCCGCAGGATTCCCCGGGCTTCATCCTCTACACACAAAAGCCTTGGCTCACCGTCGCCATGGTGAAGCCAGTGGTAACAGGAAACAGCCCATAATCTGAGCTTTCTCTCCTCCGCTACACAAATAAAGAGTTTATGTGTTATTTAGAGTCCAGAGTTGGTGCTGAGCGGGAATTCACCGCAGGAGTTTAGACGGGCTGAGAGGCTTCTCCTCCTCCATTTCTCACACCATCCATCCATCCATCCATCCATCCGTCCGTCCGTTTTGTCCTCAAGCTACTTTTTCAGATGAAAAGATCAGATTTTGTCACGTTATCTTTAACTTTCGAGTTCAGAACGGTTCCCAGCTCCTGGATGTTAGCTTACTGTTACTGCACTTGAATAAATCAGATGATTTAAAGCTTCTCTCAATTTATCTTTAATCATTCATCATTGTTAGGAAGAACACATTTCTGCTGCTAACCTGCCTGTTAGCATAGCTTGTAGCTCAGCCAGTATCCCAACAGCTAACCTTTTAGTTAGTATGACCATTACCTTAGATTTTGGCTCAACAGTTAATCACCTAATCTTCTAATAAAGTACATTGTTAACTGTTCAGCTAGCAATAGAAGTTAGCCAAGCTTTAACCACAGATATTGGCCTAGGCTAGCTATTGCCTAGCTTTTTATCCAGCTATCTATTAGCACCTGGTTGCAGACGCTTGTAAAGCTCTACCATTCCCCCTGGCAGTTAACACAACCATTAGCGTAGCAGTTAGCTTAGGGGTTTTTACAGCCATTAGCCAAGTCATTACTAAACACTACTTGTTAGCCTGCCATTTTGTCTAACAGTCAAATCTGGTTATTGTTTCTTTTTAATACTTTTAAAATATTGAGGTACCTGGTTTGTATTTTTGTGTTTTTGATTTTTTTTTGTTTTTAAGAAATCTTGTGACTTTTTTTTTTTTTTTTGTGAAGTTTGTATTAAGGTCACTACAAAAAATAAAAAATTGAGTAGTCACACTACAAGAATAAAGTTCTGAATATACTGAAATAATAAGTATATGTAAGGTCATAGCATTACAAGAAAATAGTCATAATATTTCATCTTTATTCTCATATGATTATTTATATTACCTCAACTTTTAACTTTATTTTTGTACAACTTTATTCTTGTAATATTATAGCTTTACTCATAATATTATGACTTTATTCTCATTTTATGACTTAATTCTTATAATACTGACTGTATTCTCGAATTAGTATGAGTTTATTCTTCTAAGATTATTCTCTCAATACTATGACTTCATTCTCAAGATGTTACTTTATTCTTGTATTTTGACTTTATTCTCATATTATTTCACCTTTATTCTCATAATTTGACTATTCTAGTACCAGTTTATTTTCATAATTTAATTTTTTTTCCTTTTTTTTAGGATGTTCCTAATACTCACATGTAATAGTGTGATTTTTATTGTAATGTTTGTGCTGTAGAGGAAGAAATAAAATAAACTAAAGCCACCCGTTGCTCTCGTCTTTCAGGGCGACACTCCCAAACATCGGGCCGCCAAGGCCGACGACCAGGAACTGGCCAACTACCTGGAGAACTGCCAACATTACCAGATGATCCAGAGAGAGGACCAGGAGACGGCAGTGTGACCCTTTCTCCTCCCGGCTCTGTTGGGTTTTTTTTGTTCTCGTTCTCCACAGAGCTCCGTCTGTCGGAATGTAAACTGAACAGATCCTCTCTGCTGTCGGAGCCAGATGGATTCTTCTTCTTCTTTTTCTTTTTTTTTTGTGCTTTAACTGATGAGAGACGAGGCGTCTTGATGAATCCGGTTGCCTGAAGAAAGCTCTGTCCTGTGGCTGAACTGAGCAACACAAAAGGCTTGTGGACACTAAAACAAACTCAAACTAGTTTTTATTTTCAAGCCACAAGGACGCGCAGAGAGAGCGACGCAGCTGCTGGCCACCAACAGCGACAGCATTCATGTTTCTGCAGCTTTCATATCCAATAAAGCAAAATGTGTCTTCTGTTAAGCTTCTAGTGACCTTTTGGATGTTCGCTGCAAACAAATAAATGTTTGGATATTTAATGTAGACAGCGATGAATTTAAATATTTATGATCAGATTGTAGAGATAAACTCACTTTGCCTGTAATCAGAGTTTTTAATGTTTTACTGTCTGTTACAGAGGAGCGCTTTCGTTTTGATGTCTGTGGACTGTAAATATTCACGAAGCCGTTAGTTTGTTAAAAAGAAGCCGAATCCAGATTCTGCCAAAGCAGCCCGATGATTATAACAAGCTTCTGCATCAGTCAGGAGATTCTTATCACTGTAAGATATTCATGTAAGGATTGTTTGGTTTCATCATTTCTGAGTGACCTGCAATAAAGCATGTCGGCAACAAAATTATTTGGTTTTCATGAAGCAAAACTGATGAATGTTCCCCTATTTCAGCCTAAATGATAAGTAACCAAGATTAAGAAACAAACATCTAAAATTACACAATTCTGAGATTAGTCAAATTGTGAGACTAAAGTCAAAATTCTGAGAAAAAATATAAAAAATTATGAGATTAAAGTGAAAATTCTAATTCAAAATTCTAATTAAAATCAACACCTTGGACCCTGAGAAAAAATTTAAAAATTCTGAGACTGAAATCAGAATTCTGAGGAAAAAAATCTGAATTTTGAAGTAAAAGTTAAAATTTTGAGAGGAAAAATAGAATTGTGAGATGAAAGTCAAATTTCTGAGATTAAAATCAAAATTCTGAGAAAAATTCTCAAAAGAATTTTGAGATTAAAATCAGTAATTGTTTTTAGTTGCCTTAATCCTTTTCTGTGCAAATAAGACAAAACTAACTTTCAAATAACTTTTGATACTAAGATATTTGCAGTGGAAACTAGACAAAAAGAACAACAACAAATTAGTAAGATTATATGTTTTGCTGTGGAGTCAGCTGGATGAAACTGGGATTACAGTGGGTGAAACATCCTGGGCTCTGCAGAGTGGACGATGGGTCCAAACCTGTTTGGGATTTTAAAGGGAATGTTTCAGGAATTCAGTTGGAGGAGGAGACATGAGTAATGACAGGTTTTCCTCCGGGGCTGAATGACCCGGCTGCCTCCTGCTGCGCTTTGCTCCCAGCTGCAGACGGGAACAAAGAGCCGAACGCATGACTGAGCCATCAGGATCCGGGCGAGTCGAGACAGACGCTCTGGAAAACCGGACAAGATCCTTCAGACACAACAAAACTACACAAATGACTCGTTTTGATCGCTCTCAGCTTCAGGAAACCAGTTCCTGTGGTAAAAACTGACCGTGTTTTCACTAATTTAACAAAAATATATCAATGAAAAAGTGTTTTCCAGATTCCAGATAATCTCAGAAACAACTTCAGAGACATTTCATGACGCTTCCACCTCCGTGCTTCACACGCTGCTAAAATACAAAATCTTATCAAGTGTTTTTGGTCTATATTCTAGTGGTAATGTCTTAATTCAAAACTAACTTGGATGTAAATTCTCAACAAGATATACTGGCTTGTTTCAAGTCAACAATTCCTTTAAATTAAATTTTTCCCATATTATAAGTGAAATAATCAATGTAACTGGTACTACTTCATCAGGATGGATGGATGAATAAGTGGATGGATGAAGGGACGGACGGACATGTGTGATCTCGGTCTGCTGCCGGTGTCTCCATGGTGAGCAGCCGGATCCCAGAGCCGGTTCCAGATTATCAGTGAACTTAGTTCCGGTTCAGTTCGGTGTGTATCAATCAATCAATCAATCAATCAATCAATCAAATTTTATTTGCATAGCACATTTCAGCAGCAAGGCATTTCGTATCAAGCGGGCGTTCCCGTCAAACAGATTAAATCCGCGCTGTAGTCATCTGCAGCAGGGTTACAGCCTGTGACGTACTCAGCGGCGTGCACGTGCACGAAGTATGTGCGTGTGCGCGCGTGGGTCTGTGGGGTTGTTGAGGAACTGCAGCTGAATCGGAGACAGAAAGCGACGACTCCACAGCTCGACAGGCTGCTCCTCTGAGCTTAACACGTAAGTCTGCAGCTTTTCCATCGGCTCTGGATTCAGGTTGCATTCCGGATTCATCCCCGCATTTATCACTCAGTTCATCATCGGGACATTTTTAATGAAATATCTCTGATTACAGGGAAGAAAAGCTTCATTTTAGAGGAATTTATGAGTTTTTCCTGCTTTAATCGTTGATTCTTTTGTTCGTTCAGATATGTTTCTGATTCCTGATTTGGCTCCAGTTTGATTATGTTTATAAAAATTAAAGGGGAAAAAACAGGCAGAAAAGACAGAACAGAGAGTAAGCGGTGAAAGGAAGGAAAAAACTGAGACAAGAAGTGAAAGAATGGAGATAAAATGGACATGAAGGAAAAAGAAATTATTAAAAATGAGTAGGAATGCAAAGTGGGATGTGTTACGGTGTTCAATTTGAAAGCTCCTCCTTTCCTTCTCTCTCCAGTAATTAGAAGCTGAAAATATTTGCCGTGCATGTTGACTCACTGGGCAGCAGCTGCTGAGGAAATACTCTTGGAAAATGTTGGTTTAGATCAGGAATATAAAACTTTATTTCCTAAAGAGCCATTTTCCTATCAGGACACAAAATAAAACTCGTTTAGAACCACAAATGTAACATTTCTATGTTTGAAAAGTAGTTTGTAAAGTTTTATTTCTATTTTTAGGATGTAAAAGAGCAGACAAAGTATGAATATTAAAACACAGATACATAGATTCCAGTGTAACAGCATATTACTTTTAATGTCATTTTTGTGTAGAAATTTGGAACAAATAATGCAGGAAAAAATCGAAAATTTGGCTAAAAACTTGCCTCCTTATCTGTATTAAAAAAAACAAACATTAACTGCTTTTTTCCTATTTGTAGTCAAAGTTGTTGAGATCTGTTGCAGAGCTTAAAGTCTTATCTTCAATTGCCATCATGTCCTGCAGAACCGTCTGAACAATTGGGAGATGAATGTTTTTTAATTGACCTTCTGGACTCAGATTGTGTCTTTTTCTTTTAATCAGATGAAGATTTCTCAATAAGGATATAAATTCAGTTAATTAATTAATTGGTTCTTTTTAATGATTAGTTGATAAGCGGCCATTTTCTTAAAATTCTGATTACCTCTTTATGTCTTTCCATCACATAAAGAGCCACATTTTTCATAATATGTTAAATTTTAAAAAACATAATTAAATTTTAACATTATTTTGTGTCCACTATATTAAATACTAACTGAAAAAGCAGAAAATTGCTGTTTACTCACATTATTAAAATTAGACATGCTTATAAAATATAACAAAACAGGAACCAAATAGGTTGCCACCTGGAAAAATAAGAGGAAAAGAATAAAATATCCCAGGCTCTTAATACGTCACGATTAGAGAGATATTCATGCATATGTAGGCTACTGTTTGGTTGCTCTTCTCTTTATTAAGTGCATTAACTCACTACGGACCTTGCTAATTAGCATCATGTTTATTTTTTTCTCCACTTCCTCGTCTTCGTAGTAGATCCATAATTTTTTTTTTTTTTTTTGACGGAGCACAGCTGAATAAGCAATATTAACTTGAAACTTAAAGAGTTAAGTGGTTTATATTTCAAAACAGAACCGCTTAAAGTCCATTTTCCAGCTCTCACCGAGCTCTGTTTGGACCGATTCTCTTTCCCGTTCTGGTATAGCCCCGCCGCCATCTTTGTTTCTGTATTAAAGTCTGCGCTTCAGGATGACCAGCGGCGCCCTCTGCTGGATGGCGGCAAAACTGCAACACCAAAAGAAGTTTTAAACCAGTGTTTCTCAACCCTGGTCCTCACCGCCCCCCTGCTATGCATGTTTTAGATGTGCCTCTATTCCAGAACAGCTGATTCAAATGATTGCATGACCATCAAGTACTGCAGAAGCCTGTTAATCACCCATAGATACAATTCAGGTGTGGCAGAAGGGAAATACCTAAAACATGCAGGACAGGGGGGCGGTGAGGACCAGGATTGAGAAACACTGGTTTAAGCGGAAGTTATTGGTTAATCTTTTGAAACTAATTTTAATCTAATGAACCATTAATCAACAGTTAATCATAAACTGATTAATACTAAGACCATTTCCTCTCGGAAACTCAAGTTTCTAGCTGGAGAAGAAGGAGCTTAGGAATGATGAAGCAAGTTTCAGAGGGAAGATGTGTTTTGGGAGCCAGTTGGATCAGGATCTTCAGGAATGTGGGACTCTTGTGGTGTTTTTTTTTTTTTTTTCTTCTTCTTTTTTTGGGTGGACTCTTTTTCTCTCCAACATGAACCTCAGGATTCCTGAAGGAAGTTCTTTAAATGTTGTTCCTGCCCTCCAACCAAAGGGAGCATCCCGTTTCCTTTTCTTCATGTGAAGATCTGATTGTTTTCTCATGCTAATCGGCTCCCATTCAGGGACGAAGGCGAAGGCCCCAGGACCAGTGGGGGGAGCTTGGGATCGTCGGAGGTGGCGTGGAATCTGTGTTGAGCTTTAGAGAAGTGAAACCAGGCTAGAGGAGGCTTTGTTTTGCTCCAATGAATCAGTATTCTTTTGAGAGGGAGTCTAAAGAGCTCTTTCAGCCGCCCCGGCCTCCTCCTCCTCCTCCTCTACTTCGTTGGTAGGGAGCAGACTGGAGGCCTGCTGAGAGCCGGTTCTTTCTCGATGAAAGGCTGCAGGAGGAGCGAGGAGGCCAGCTGACATGTGAAAGAGAAGCAGAGCTCTCATGAAAGAGGAGTCTGTCATCTCCCAGCACAAAGAGCCAGCTCACATCTGAAGCATCCATCGTCCCGCAGAAACACGGATCAGGACGTGTGCTGGCGGCGCAACACGCTCTGCATACATTAGCCCACTTCCATAATCCTGCAACTCAGATTATTGGGTTTAAACTGCCTCAGATTGGTGGAGGAGGAGATTTGACCCGGTCCCAGTTTGGACCATCTGGTCCGGCCGGACGGAGCCTTCAGCAGATTAAAGCGACAACAGGAGGGCTTCAAAGCTGAAAAATCAGATTATTTTGTTAGAAACTGTCAGCAGGAGGCTTCTGGTGGTGGAGTACCCAAAATCTGTACAGAGTAAGAGCAGCACTACTTCAACATACTTTAGTCAAGTAAAAAGTAGCCGTCCAAGAAATTAGTCAAGTAAAATATATTTGGTAAAAAGTCTATTCAAGTACTGAGTAACTGATCAAATTATCATTTAATATTTAAAAATGACATAATCAGACAGACCAAAATATCAAATTAAATTGACATTTTGGTATTTTCAGGACCAAAATGACAGTAATTCATACAAGTAACAAAAATAACAAGTAACAAAAATAACAAAATCAGGCAAATGAAAAAATTTTTCCAAATCAGTTTCATTCCATATAAAACTTATGAAAGTTTAACAGACACTGCAGGTGTGTGTCTGTGTCTGGTGGATTTTTGGTTAAAACATGTTTGTTTTTCCTTCAGTGGGAAGAAAATACAGAAATTTTACTCAAGTAAAAGTAAAAAGTACCAGAGTTGGGTACTAACTAATATTAACTGGAGTAACTTTTTTGAAAAAGAAAAAATAAGTACTTTTTGTGAGTATTCTTAATGCGTTGTACTTTTAATTTTGAAAGTTTTCTGTTTTTCAATTATTTTGAGACTAAAATATGTTAAAATAATTGACTTAAAGTTGCAGTATGTAACTTTTATAAAAAAAATATATGTTTTTTAAATATTTGTTGAAACTGTCAGTTTGGTATGAGACAGACGATCTGAAAAAAAGTCTTCTCCCAGTGCAAACTACAAACAACCAATCAGAGCCAGGAGGCGGGACTTAGTGCTGTCAATCAACCTCTCTATACAGAAGCAGANAGTCAGCTGGATGAAACTGGGATTACAGTGGGTGAAACATCCTGGGCTCTGCTGAGTGGACGATGGGTCCAAACCTGTTTGGGATTTTAAAGGGAATGTTTCAGGAATTCAGTTGGAGGAGGAGACATGAATAATGACAGGTTTTCCTCCGGGGCTGAATGACCCGGCTGCCTCCTGCTGCGCTTTGCTCCCAGCTGCAGACGGGAACAAAGAGCCGAACGCATGACTGAGCCATCAGGATCCGGGCGAGTCGAGACAGACGCTCTGGAAAACCGGACAAGATCCTTCAGACACAACAAAACTACACAAATGACTCGTTTTGATCGCTCTCAGCTTCAGGAAACCAGTTCCTGTGGTAAAAACTGACCGTGTTTTCACTAATTTAACAAAAATATATCAATGAAAAAGTGTTTTCCAGATTCCAGATAATCTCAGAAACAACTTCAGAGACATTTCATGACGCTTCCACCTCCGTGCTTCACACGCTGCTAAAATACAAAATCTTATCAAGTGTTTTTGGTCTATATTCTAGTGGTAATGTCTTAATTCAAAACTAACTTGGATGTAAATTCTCAACAAGATATACTGGCTTGTTTCAAGTCAACAATTCCTTTAAATTAAATTTTTCCCATTTTATAAGTGAAATAATCAATGTAACTGGTACTACTTCATCAGGATGGATGGATGAATAAGTGGATGGATGAAGGGACGGACGGACATGTGTGATCTCGGTCTGCTGCCGGTGTCTCCATGGTGAGCAGCCGGATCCCAGAGCCGGTTCCAGATTATCAGTGAACTTAGTTCCGGTTCAGTTCGATGTGTATCAAACGGGCGTTCCCGTCAAACACAGATTAAATCCGCGCTGTAGTCATCTGCAGCAGGGTTACAGCCTGTGACGTACGCAGCGGCGTGCACGTGCACGAAGTATGTGCGTGCGCGCGCGTGTGTCTGTGGGGTTGTTGAGGAACTGCAGCTGAATCGGAGACAGAAAGCGACGACTCCACAGCTCGACAGGCTGCTCCTCTGAGCTTTACACGTAAGTCTGCAGCTTTTCCAACGGCTCTGGATTCAGGTTTCATTCCGGTTTCATCCCCGCATTTATCACTCAGTTCATCATCGGGACATTTTTAATGAATTATCTCTGATTACAGGGAAGAAAAGCTTCATTTTAAAGGAATTTATGAGTTTTTCTGCTTTAATCGTTGATTCTTTTGTTCGTTCAGATATGTTTCTGATTCCTGATTTGGCTCCAGTTTGATTATGTTTATAAAAATTAAAGGGGAAAAAAACGGTCAGAAAAGACAGAACAGGGATTAAGCGGTGAAAGGAAGGAAAAAACTGAGACAAGAAGTGAAAGAATGGAGATAAAATGGACATGAAGGAAAAAGAAATTATTAAAAATGAGTAGGAATGCAAAGTGGGATGTGTTACGGTGTTCAATTTGAAAGCTCCTCCTTTCCTTCTCTCTCCAGTAATTAGAAGCTGAAAATATTTGCCGTGCATGTTGACTCACTGGGCAGCAGCTGCTGAGGAAATACTCTTGGAAAATGTTGGTTTAGATCAGGAATATAAAACTTTATTTCCTAAAGAGCCATTTTCCTATCAGGACACAAAATAAAACTCGTTCAGAACCACAAATGTAACATTTCTATGTTTGAAAAGTAGTTTGTAAAGTTTTATTTCTATTTTTAGGATGTAAAGGAGCAGACAAAGTATGAATATTAAAACACAGATACATAGATTCCAGTGTAACAGCATATTACTTTTAATGTCATTTTTGTGTAGAAATTTGGAACAAATAATGCAGGAAAAAATCGAAAATTTGGCTAAAAACTTGCCTCCTTATCTGTATTAAAAAAAACAAACATTAACTGCTTTTTTCCTATTTGTAGTCAAAGTTGTTGAGATCTGTTGCAGAGCTTAAAGTCTGATCTTCAATTGCCATCATGTCCTGCAGAACCGTCTGAACAATTGGGAGATGAATGTTTTTTAATTGACCTTCTGGACTCAGATTGTGTGTTTTTCTTTTAATCAAATGAAGATTTCTCAATAAGGATATAAATTCAGTTAATTAATTAATTGGTTCTTTTTAATGATTAGTTGATAAGCGGCCATTTTCTTAAAATTCTGATTACCTCTTTATGTCTTTCCATCACATAAAGAGCCACATTTTTCATAATATGTTAAATTTTAAAAAACATAATTAAATTTTAACATTATTTTGTGTCCACTATATTAAATACTAACTGAAAAAGCAGAAAATTGCTGTTTACTCACATTATTAAAATTAGACATGCTTATAAAATATAACAAAACAGGAACCAAATAGGTTGCCACCTGGAAAAATAAGAGGAAAAGAATAAAATATCCCAGGCTCTTAATACGTCACGATTAGAGAGATATTCATGCATATGTAGGCTACTGTTTGGTTGCTCTTCTCTTTATTAAGTGCATTAACTCACTACGGACCTTGCTAATTAGCATCATGTTTATTTTTTTCTCCACTTCCTCGTCTTCGTAGTAGATCCATAATTTTTTTTTTTTTTTTTGACGGAGCACAGCTGAATAAGCAATATTAACTTGAAACTTAAAGAGTTAAGTGGTTTATATTTCAAAACAGAACCGCTTAAAGTCCATTTTCCAGCTCTCACCGAGCTCTGTTTGGACCGATTCTCTTTCCCGTTCTGGTATAGCCCCGCCGCCATCTTTGTTTCTGTATTAAAGTCTGCGCTTCAGGATGACCAGCGGCGCCCTCTGCTGGATGGCGGCAAAACTGCAACACCAAAAGAAGTTTTAAACCAGTGTTTCTCAACCCTGGTCCTCAGCGCACCCCTGCTATGCATGTTTTAGATGTGCCTCTATTCCAGAACAGCTGATTCAAATGATTGCATGACCATCAAGTACTGCAGAAGCCTGTTAATCACCCATAGATACAATTCAGGTGTGGCAGAAGGGAAATACCTAAAACATGCAGGACAGGGGGGCGGTGAGGACCAGGATTGAGAAACACTGGTTTAAGCGGAAGTTATTGGTTAATCTTTTGAAACTAATTTTAATCTAATGAACCATTAATCAACAGTTAATCATAAACTGATTAATACTAAGACCATTTCCTCTCGGAAACTCAAGTTTCTAGCTGGAGAAGAAGAAGGAACTTAGGAATGATGGAGCAAGTTTCAGAGAGCAGATGTGTTTTGGGAGCCAGTTGGATCAGGATCTTCAGGAATGTGGGACTCTTGTGGTGTTTTTTTTTTTTTTTTCTTCTTCTTTTTTTGGGTGGACTCTTTTTCTCTCCAACATGAACCTCAGGATTCCTGAAGGAAGTTCTTTAAATGTTGTTCCTGCCCTCCAACCAAAGGGAGCATCCCGTTTCCTTTTCTTCATGTGAAGATCTGATTGTTTTCTCATGCTAATCGGCTCCCATTCAGGGACGAAGGCGAAGGCCCCAGGACCAGTGGGGGGAGCTTGGGATCGTCGGAGGTGGCGTGGAATCTGTGTTGAGCTTTAGAGAAGTGAAACCAGGCTAGAGGAGGCTTTGTTTTGCTCCAGTGAATCAGTATTCTTTTGAGAGGGAGTCTAAAGAGCTCTTTCAGCCGCCCCGGCCTCCTCCTCCTCCTCCTCTACTTCGTTGGTAGGGAGCAGACTGGAGGCCTGCTGAGAGCCGGTTCTTTCTCGATGAAAGGCTGCAGGAGGAGCGAGGAGGCCAGCTGACATGTGAAAGAGAAGCAGAGCTCTCATGAAAGAGGAGTCTGTCATCTCCCAGCACAAAGAGCCAGCTCACATCTGAAGCATCCATCGTCCCGCAGAAACACGGATCAGGACGTGTGCTGGCGGCGCAACACGCTCTGCATACATTAGCCCACTTCCATAATCCTGCAACCACCGCCGCACTCAGATTATTGGGTTTAAACTGCCTCAGATTGGTGGAGGAGGAGATTTGACCCGGTCCCAGTTTGGACCATCTGGTCCGGCCGGACGGAGCCTTCAGCAGATTAAAGCGACAACAGGAGGGCTTCAAAGCTGAAAAATCAGATTATTTTGTTAGAAACTGTCAGCAGGAGCCTTCTGGTGGTGGAGTACCCAAAATCTGTACAGAGTAAGAGCAGCACTACTTCAACATACTTTAGTCAAGTAAAAAGTAGCCGTCCAAGAAATTAGTCAAGTAAAAAATATTTGGTAAAAAGTCTATTCAAGTACTGAGTAACTGATCAAATTATCATTTAATATTTAAAAATGACATAATCAGACAGACCAAAATATCAAATTAAATTGACATTTTGGTATTTTCAGGACCAAAATGACAGTAATTCATACAAGTAACAAAAATAACAAGTAACAAAAATAACAAAATCAGGCAAATGAAAAAATTTTTCCAAATCAGTTTCATTCCATATAAAACTTATGAAAGTTTAACAGACACTGCAGGTGTGTGTCTGTGTCTGGTGGATTTTTGGTTAAAACATGTTTGGTTTTCATTCAGTGGGAAGAAAATACAGAAATTTTACTCAAGTAAAAGTAAAAAGTACCAGAGTTGGGTACTAGCTAATATTTACTGGAGTAACTTTTTTGAAAAAGAAAAAATAAGTACTTTTTGTGAGTATTCTTAATGCGTTGTACTTTTAATTTTGAAAGTTTTCTGTTTTTCAATTATTTTGAGACTAAAATATGTTAAAATAATTGACTTAAAGTTGCAGTATGTAACTTTTATAAAAAAAAATGTTTTTTAAATATTTGTTGAAACTGTCAGTTTGGTATGAGACAGACGATCTGAAAAAAAGTCTTCTCCCAGTGCAAACTACAAACAACCAATCAGAGCCAGGAGGCGGGACTTAGTGCTGTCAATCAACCTCTCTATACAGAAGCAGATCCTGCCATGAATGCTAAGGCTAGTTAGCAAAGCTACCATTGATGTCAGACAACCTGTTTTCCTATAGCAGTCAGTTGTTTCTCTACTTTTAGCTCATTTAGCAGCTCATTCACGTGGATGATTGACAGCACTAAGACCCCCCTCTTGGCTCTGATTGCTTGTTTTAATTTTTTAAAATATTTCCTTAAATAGTAAGCCTGAATAGATTTATGACTGTTTTTTAGTCCAATACGCCAGTTTAAACTAAAAACAGTGAGTTCCTGTGTGTTTCTGCTGCATTATTTACATCCTGATTGCTCATTTTTTGCAGGATGAATATTTGCAGCTGGCTGGTTTGGTGACACACAGGATGTAGGATATGGAAACACAAATGAATTATACAGAATGTTCCGGCCTGTAATTTGCTAAAAATACAACACTTCTTGTTTTCATTCTTGCTGGAGGTTTTCCTGCCTCTTTCCGTGTCTTCTAGCCTTTCTGATAATATTTATTTTAAATATTTAGTAAATATTTCCTGTTTATCATCTCTTGTGCTGCTGTGTCATTTTAACCCTCTGGTGATCATTATGTTGCATGTTAGGAAAAATTCATGTCTTTTTCGCTGCTTGTAGTGTAAAAAAACCCCAATATTTTTTATGATTTCAACATTGTATATTCTATAAAAATATTCATTAAGGTCAATAGCTTTAAACTATAGCATTAAACTTTTTAAATTAAGGTTGAAAAGTGATTCATAATTTTATCATTTTTCAAATTCATGCTGGGCAATAAATAGTCTACTTTTACTGTGAACTGTGACCTCATTACTTCCTTTATAATTTCTATTTTACTCCCCTTTGATGAAGAAGAGGATGGTAATTCTAACATGTTTAAATAAGTAAAACTGTATTTATATAACAACTTTTAAAACAGAAACCTCAAAGTTACTGCATAAGAGAAACCTAATAAATAGTTTATCAAAAGCAATTTTAGTCACTTAAATAGAAATAATATGGGCTCCGAATCAGAACCCTGAGGTTCTCCAAAATGAAGATCTTAAGCAAAATGAATGAAGAGAAAAATGTGAAGAAAGCCAGACAAATACAAGGAAGACAGAACAATTTTTCTGGGGAGTCTGGAGAAAATAGCTTGAAATGTGCTTCCTGAAAGTCATGTGATGAATTAAAGAGCTCTGATTGGTTCTGTTGTAAAATATTGAATGTCAAAGGGATTCAACCTGGAAATCTCACAACTTCAACGACTCAGTTTCTTTCAAAATTTTCAGTATTTTTCTTTTTAACTTTGTTTAATCTTGTCTCTTTTTGTCTTATTTTATAGCTGAACTGTGTCTTTAAATACATTTTAAATTCACTAAGGTGAGATCTTCAATAAACATATGTTTTATAAATTGTGTTTCTGTGCTGTTTTTCTAATAATAAAACCTGGTTCAGGTCAATAATCCCATCAATCCAGCTAATTCATGAACTTTTGCTTTGATTAAAACTCAGAATTTGGTACTAAAATCCTGATTCTGATCAATAACTGTTTAATAATTTGCCTCCATGGCAGATTTTAGGTTTTCTTGCTTTTCTCTGATCCAGATTATAGAAGTCTGTATTTTCTTGTTTGGCAAAAACTTTTGATTGTTAATCATTTTCCCTTGATTGTCTTACTGTGTTGTATTTTATGTTAGTTTCATTCAGTATGAAAACACTTAGTAATGATCACTGTTACTGAGTTTCTCTGCTTTAGGCTGTTTTTTGTTGCTTTGCTTGTGTGTTTTAGTGAATTTTGCAGACATGTTTTCTGTGTTTTTCATGCTCTTTGATTCTGTCTGCGATGTTTCTTCCTTTCTGGGTCGGTTTATATGAGTTCATTGTTTTGCATTATAAAACATAATGAGATTCTAAAGATGTTTTGTGTCTGGGATTTTTCAGCTTCAGATCATTTCATTTTCCATTTTATGTCAGATTTGCTTGTGTTTATTGCAGTTTTGTTTCTTTTGAGGCTCTTCTGAGTCAGCGTTTAGTAATCATCCGTCTCTTTTTGTCTTTTTCTTTCTTTTTTATTCTAACTTGTTTCCAGTTTTATGTCATATTTGCAGAATATATGAGGCTTTCTGGGTCGGTGTTTAGTAATCACTCGTCTCTCTGGGTCTGTTTTGAGTTATCTTGTTGAGGTTAACTGGGTTGAATTTAGCTTTTTTCCCCTTTATAAACTGTATTTTATGTGTGCCTGTTTATGCAGTGAAATCTAATCCTGTTTGTGTTAATTTAATCTCTTTGGTGCCTTTCAGAATCATTTTTCAGGAGTTAATTGCGTCTTTGTTTCCGTCTCCTCTTGTTGAAGTTTTCTGTGGGATATCGCGTCGCTCTTTGCCAGCCTCGTCTCTTTTAAACCATTTTTCTGGGTTTGTAAACGTGCTTTGTGTCTCTTTGTGAACTCTCTCTCACTGTTTTGTGAATCTGAGTGACTTGGGGCCCCTGACCCCCTTTGAGCCCGTTAAGCTCGCTCAGTAATCCCTGCAGTGGGGCATCTCCCCCTGACTGTACATCTGTGCACGTGTTGGTGTTTGTGTTGACGCATCCAGCAGCTGCAGCTCAGTAATCTGCAGGGAGACGACCTCCCCCCCCCCTGACCCCGTCATCTCTCCCTTTTTTGCTCCGTGGCTGATGACCCTGACTGTGTCTCCCTTCCTCTTTTGGTCTCTGCAGGATGCGAAGTTTGTTCTCAGTGACGCTGCTGCTGCTCCTGGCTCTCACGCTCGCCGTCGAGGCCAACAAACGAGCCAAACATCACAAAGGTGAGACAAAACTGCACCACAATCAGCTCTAAATGCCGTCCTGCGCTGCTCTGCTCGGTTCAGTTATCGTTTCACAGAAAATAAAAACATTTTGTAGGAATTCAGGCTTTTTATTAATCTGAATTCTGGGTTTTTCTAATCAGAATTCTGAATTCTTAAATCAGAATTCTATCTTTTTTAAATCAAAATTCTGACTTTAAGGGAGATGGGCACCTGGGAGGAACCGGCTTCAGTGACCATGATGCAAGTTGTGGATTAGGATAATAAACTTTCGTTGTATTTAAACTAGTTTTTCATGGCTGATGGATCCCTGACGGTCCCATTTCACTAAAAGACCAAAATAGTTTCCACAAGGTGCAGATCTGGTTAGAATACAGAGGAAGAAAGTCAGAATTATGAGAAATTATTATTTTTTCTGTGACCCCAGCTCCTCCTCCATATGAAACGCGCTTTAACTCTTGACTCAGGACGCGTGTTTGGACCAGGTGTGAACAGATTCTGACTGGTGGAGTCCCTCAAGACTTTGTGATCGGCCCCATTTCGTTCAGGAGTCAGTCATAAAAACTTTGATTTAAAATGATTATTGAATGTGTGAATTATCGCCCCATAACAGCACAGTCAGCCAACATATCGAACATTTACACTCCAACTCGGAGGAACTTATAATTCACTCTTACTAAAAACTTTGTTGGTCATTTCTGACTGTTTGAAAATAATGCAGGTGAACTCCTGACTGGAACACATGACCTTAAAGATATAAATTATTTTTGCAACGTTTAACCACAGGCTCTTAACTTTTATAACCCAAACGCTGAAGGAAGGTCAGGTTTCAGGTCTTGACGTGGCGTTTTGTGTCTTTGTTTCCCTGATTCTTTGCTGCTGAATCAGAGAAACGGCAGCAAAGAATCTGAATTTTTGCTGCTGTTTCTCTGAAAGAATCATTCTAATAAAACTGGAATGATTAGATCTTTCTAAACTTCATCAGAATGAGCTAATCAAACTTGGCTCATTCCAGAAAGTTTGATTAAAAATGAAAGAAATTAACTGGGAAGTCTTGCTAAATCCAAGCTTTCTGAATGATTTTTATTTGAAAGTTTGGAGAAACCGCTTCCAGAAGTGACAAACTTGGATTTTTGCAAATAATAAAATTCAGAGGTTTAATTGAAGCAATTATCTCGTTAACAAGTTGCTTCAGTGGATAGACAGGAAACGGCCACAGAACTGAAATTATGAAAAAGTCAGTGGCAGAGATCCTGGATCAGGGGTGTACAAACTTTTTGTCACGTGGCTAAACTGTTGAGAAAATAAAAAAAAAACCTAAAATCTAGCAAATAGTCTGATTCTTTTTTTTTTTTCTTTTAAAGAAAGGAATGTTATTCATCATAGATCCAGAACTTAGAAATCATTTTGCACGTTTGTTCATTTTGGCTCAACTGAACAAATTTATTCTGAGTATAATTACAGGATTTGGGCCACGATCTATGAAAAGTGCTATAGTTAGTCAAATTTAATGACTTAAACAAAAGATGATTTCAGTGAAGCAAAGTCGACTTTTCTGTAAAACATCGTGGATAAACATGGCTCTGCATCTTATAAAAGACTGTTTATAAAAACAAATACTTTGTGTTGTAAGTCGTCTTCATCAACCAGCTGCATCATCCAACTGTTATTACTGAAACTAACAAAACGATAAAAATTTGAGAAAAAAAAAAATTCTAGCTGAAATAAAAACGGTAATTAATGTGGAAAAACTACAACTGGAACTACAACAGTTTTCAGTAACATACTGAAATTATAGATATAATATCCTTCGTTTTTGTGTTTAAGTCTATTTATTAGCCTTTCGAACTGATTCTGAAATTGATTTTTTTTAATCAGTTTACGTCAGCTGATGGCTAATTTTGGCGCTCCACAATCTTTCCGCAAAATGGCGACAGCAAAAATTGGGATAAAACACCAGTCGGCTGGTCGTTCAATAATAATTGAATAAAGTTTTAGAAAACAGTATCTATTGAGTATTCATTACCCAATCCATACATAGTCACAATACATTGACCTTTCTGAATTATGAACCGAAAAATTAACCAAAAGAATGGAGGAAGCAGAAACATTTAAATCAGATGATGATGTCATCACGTTGGTTTGACGTTTCTCCGCTCTGCAGGTGGGAAATCTGATAAATCCCGACCGTCTGAATGCACCGCGGCAGAGACCCAGTACGGGAAATGTGTGCCGGATCAAGGAGACTGTGGAGACGGACTGAGGGAGGCGACGTGCAAAGATCGCACCGACAAGATCCACTGCAGGATCCCCTGCAACTGGAAGAAGGACATCAGTGAGACTCGCACTCAGGGGTCACGGGGTCACTAATGCAAAGGGAGGGTCTTATGGAGGAGAGGAGATCCACATGGGGACAGAAAACGGATTTAAAGTAATAACTGTACTTTGTTAGGAGATGAAGATAAGATCAGTAAAGTGAAGGATGGCGCCCCCTGGTGGCCAACGTGTGAATCAGAATTACAGGAATGAAAGTCATAATTTTTTTTTAATAGAAATTTATTTGACATCTCAAAGTACAGGATACATCAGGGGTGTCGAACTCAATTTCACCAAGGGCCACTTCAGCATATTGGCCCCCCTCAACGGGCCACATTGACGGTAC